>NW_028035983.1:0-9985 GCF_054177405.1 Leptonychotes weddellii | reverse complement strand
TTATGTGAGGAATTCTTAATTGTTGGAAACAAACTGAGGTTTGCTGGAGTGGGTGGTGGGGTGGGAGGGATGGGGTGACTGGGTGATAGACACTGTGGAGGGTATGTGCTCTGGTAAGCGCTGTGAATTGTGCAAGACTGTTGAATCTCAGATCTGTACCTCTGAAACAAATAATGCAATATATGTTAAGGAAAAAAAAAAAAGAAGAAGAAGGTAGCAGGAGGGGAAGAATGAAGCGGGGGAAATCGGAGGGGTAGACGAACCATGAGAGACGATGGACTCTGAAAAACAAACAGGGTTCTAGAGGGGAGGGGTTGGGAGGATGGGTTAGCCTGGTGGTGGGTATTGAGGAGGGCACATTCTGCATGGAGCACTGGGTGTTATGCACAAACAATGAATCATGGAACACTTCCTCTAAAACTAATGATGTAATGTATGGGGATTAACATAAGAATTAAAAAAAAAAAAGAATTTCCTTGAATTAAAGGAGTTCTTTTAGAGAAGTAGGATCTAATCTTGATTAGGGCAGTTCAGATATGTTTTAACTAATGTAATGCAGTGAATAAGTAAACCTTAAAGGTTCCACTTAACTCTATGATTCTATGGTATATCTGAGATTGAAATATCAGCCAATTAGGGTTGCTGGATAAAATACAAGACACCCAGCTAAATGTGAAATATTTGGGGTATACTTACACCAAAACACTATTTGTCATTTATCTGAAATTCAAATGTAACAGGTGTCTTCTATTTTTATTTCCAAATCTCTATAGTCGATGAATTGAACTGCAAGAAAGCTCTTAACATGAGCCTAAATTCACCTTTATCCTCATCATCCTAAGCCTTTACCTGAATTGGCTGCGGTGAGCTCAGCCACAGCTTTCCTAAAGATGGGGAAGGGCAGAGAATCCCAGGACAGGGAGCAAGACTCACGTAGCTCAGGGACCATGTGGCCACAATGGTTGTGGTTGTCACTGCAGCTGAGGGCTGAGCTCATGTTACTCAGCAAGCTAACCCGTGAGGGGTATGGAGATGCTACCATTCATCATGGACCTGGACATTCACTTGCTCAGTGCCCGCTGTTCCTGTGTGCCTTGTCTGTGTGCCTTGCCACACCTACAGGATCTGTAGGTGTGCCTGTGTGCCTTGCCACACCTACAGGATCTCCGTGCAGTGAATGGCTCACAGCAGGAGCCCCCACATCCAAGTCCCCAATCTCTCCTCCTCACTTATTTTCTTCTCAATGAAGATTCACCACTGAAAATCTCAGGGCTAAACTCATGGTTTTTGTATACATCCTCTTGAATATTCTTATTTAAATTCACCCATATTGCTGGTGGTTGTAAGAGAGATAGCCATTATCCAGTATTTACAATTGAAGAAACGAAGGCTGCATCATAAATATATACCATGATTTTCAGGACTCCATGTGGAAGACATGGAACATATGACCCCTGGTGCACTGGAGATGTGATCTGGCCAGAGAGCAGAACATTTATATATTATACACATTCGTAGGTACACACACAATAGACCGAATGCAATTGTAAAATACAGTTTGACCCATGAGCCCTTTGGACAAACAGAAATAGTCCATGACCTCCTTTGATTTATCTAGGACATCTAAATGAATACTATGGCTGAAAACAATGGTAAGTTGAAATATGATTTTTCAAACAACATATTCTCCTCTCCATATTTCCCCTCTACTCTGTTGAGAATCGCAGAGGATGTTTTTCCTCTTTTGTAATATGTGTACACAACTACAAAGTTAGCATTTGGCATTTGCTCAGATGAATCCTGGCATTGGGAATATGTCCGCAGAAATGATTCTACAATTGTCATTCTTGCTTTGGTTTCATGATTTGTTCTCACAAACAGTATCTTGAAACCTGTGGTTATCATTGGCTATGGAGCAGACTTCAAATCCTACAGTTGTGTGTTATATGCCCCATTATTCCCTTTGCAGACCTATGAATTAGGAGAAGGATAATGTAGGTCAGGGCCAGTATAAGTGGAAAGTCCCTTAAATAAACCCAAGGAGAAGGACAGAGGGGGACCTGGAAGTACATTAAAGGTCTCATCTTGCTCAGGATATGAAGATTACACATCTGATTACTTTTTCCGCTAAATGATGGCTTTATTGAGATATAATTCACATACCATAAAGTTCACAATCGAGGGGCACCTGGCTGGCTCAGTCGGTAGAGCATGCAGTTCTTGCTCTCAGGGTTGTGAGTTCAAAATCCCACATTGAGCATGGAGCCTACTTTAAAAAAATTAATTAATTAAAAATAAATAAGCAGAGTATATAATCCAGTAGTTTTTATGATATTTGCAGAGCCATGTAACTACCACTATCTAATTCCAGAGCATTTTCATTAGTGCATAAAGAAATACCATACACATTTGCAATCACTCTCGCTACCCACATCTCCCAAAGCACCTTTTAACTACTAATCTACTTTCTGTCTGCATAGATTTGCCTATTCTAAACGTTTAATATAAATGGAATGATATAAAATATGGTCCATCATGACTGGTTATTTCATTACATTCAGTATGTTCATTATTTCAGGTTAATGTTTTGAAGCTCAGCATATTGCAGTATGTATCAGTATTTCATTTTCTTCCATCTCTTCATGGACATTCAAGGTGTTTCCACTTTTTGGACATTATGAATAATGCTTCCTTGAATATTTGTATGCACATTTTTATGTGGACACATGTATTCAAATTTTAGTCAGTTACCTGGAATTGGAATTGCTGGGTCATGTGGGAACTCTGTTTATCATTTTTAGTAACTGCCAAACTGTTTTCTAAACAGCTAAACTTTCCCTCTGGCAATGTATGGAAATTCTCATTACTTTTTAATGTTGATAGAAAAATATGTGTAAACATGTTTGTTAAAAAGTTAATGGTAAAGCTAGACAAACTAGAAACAGGATAAATGAGTTCCAAATCATAATTTAAAGTGAACAAAGAATAATCTAACCATTAAAGATCTTCTAAAAAGAAAATATACAAGGGACGCCTGGCCGGCTTGGTCGATAGAGCATGCAACTCTTGATCTCAGGGTTGTGAATTTAAACCCCATGTTGGGTATAGAGATTATTTAAAAATAAAATCTTTTTTTTAAAAGAAGAAAATATACAAATTACTAAATCCTTGCATATTTCCAAGGATCAATGAACTGTGTACCATGGTGGCCATGAGTTTGGTGCATCAAATATTCCCCATTCCAAAGACAGGACCTTATTCCCACCTCCTTGCCATGAGATGTGGCCATATAGCATGCTTTGACCACCAAAGTGGGAGCAGAAGTTATGTGTGTCATTGCTGGGCAGAAGATCTAAGCACTGAGGTGGGATTTACCATGGACTCTTGCACCCTGCCACAGAAACCATCCACACTCCAGATGGCACATTCCTGTTGGTCTGGAGACTGAAGCAACCATATAGAGATCCAACCACTTGTAGACATGTGCCATGAGGAAGAAAAAAAATCTGCTTCTTTAAACCATGACATTCTGAAGTTATTACCACAGCAAAACCTAATCTATCACGCAAATACAAAAAATTAGTACCAGGATCGGAGACATCAGGAAGAATTTATAATATGTAATATTGACCTAGGTGTCAGGTAGCATGCTTATGGAAAATTATTATTGGGGGCCAAAAAGATCACAATCTATATAACACAGTGACAAAATATCTGCTAAAACCACTGTTTGCAATAACTCAGAAGTCAGATCATAGGCCTAATGAACTTATAACTGGAACAGAAGAGGTTGGAAAATGGAACTAGTCTATGCTAGTTGTTATAGGTTGCAGTTAGTACATTTTTATGAAAAAAAAAAACTCAGAAAGAAATTGGCCAATTTTCAAGTAGGAGTAAAAGAAAATAAAATCTAAAACATCATGGATTTGCAGAGTTGGAAGAGGGAACTTTTTCTCAATTTCAAATGGTAAAAGATAAAACTGATGTGGCCTCTGTTGGGCTCTGCCCTTGGGTTCAAGAAGGCTTTGAAGATTAGGTGACTTCCAAGCTCCATCCTGAAATATGATCAGTGATTTATCAAATTATAAAAGCAGTGAAAATTGTTCCAGACAGAAAGGATCATGGACAAAAGAAAATATTTGTGAAGCAACTTGGGGTGTTTGGAGGAAATACAAATAGTATTACATCATGACAGTTTCCAAACTCTCCAAAGCTGAGGATGCCTTTCTTCAAGCTGAGAATCAAAATTGGTGAAAGAAGACTTGTTCCAGGCTCTGTGGATCACATTTTGAAAATCACCTGAACAAGTAGCCAGCCTTCAGGGGCCATATTATCTCTCAATTACAAACCAAGGGAAAACAGAATCAGATCTAGCGGAAGAGTGATAGAAGAGTTAGAAGGGAGTCACTATAGGTAAACTGGCCAAATAAGAGACTCTTTCAACAGTCAAAGCATGAAAGAATGAGGTCCTGAAATTTACGATGGCTTTGAGGATAGCTTGGAGGGGATGTATTTCAAAGATATTTAGGAGAGAGAGTAAATAGGACTAGACCACTGATTACATGGAGTTTGGGAAAAGGATAGGGAGAGGAGAGATTAGGGTAAAGAATGAGTTCCAGATTTCCAACTCGGGGGACAGGATGAGTACAGGTACTAGCAACCAAGACAGGGAATACAAGGGGCCCCTGGCTGGCTCAGTTGATAGAGCATGTGACTCTTGATCTTAGAGTTGTGAGTTCAAAGCCCACATTGGTGTAGAAATTACTTAAAAATAAAATATTTTTCTTCTTTTTTTCTTTTTTTTAAGAAACTGTTTATTTTCTATCATCCTTATTTTCATTTTGTTTGCTTTTGTGTAAGAGCAGCTAAGAACACTCAATGGTTGTTCCTACCCACTGAGTGGCCTAAGCAGTAGGAGCTGACCAGTCTTCAGTGGCAGGCTGAGCACTCCAGTCTTCAGTAGGGAACTGCTGAATAGGCACCTGCCTACCTTCAGACCAGTCTGTGACTTCAGGTTGAGTAGCAGTGAACTCGGAGCTGGAGCAGTCCATTCACCCTGAAATTCTTCCTTCATCACAGCCTTTTAAGCAGTGGCCTGCTTTTCTTTTTCAATCTCTTCAGGATCTCTGTAGAAGTAGAGATCAGGCATGACCTCCCAAGGGTGTTCATAGGAAATGGTGCCATGCAAGCATGGAACTTCATGGGCCCAGCATCCACCACATCAGACCCACTGAGTGAGCTCCCTTGTTGTTGCAAGGGATGGCAATGTCCACATAGCTCAGAGGAGAGTCTGTGTTACACAGAGGGATGGTAGGCAAGTTAACATAAGATGCTTCTGTGAGAGTCAGCCTTGCGGTTGGTAACCACCAGAAGTGTGGGCTCCCAGAAGGCTGCCTGGATCTGGTTAGTGAAGGTTCCAGGAATGAAGCAGCCAGCAATAGGAGTGGCTCCAGTAACAGCAGCAAACTTAAGCCTGGTTTGCTGACCAGTATTCCTGGATGATAGGACATTGACATCAACTTGGTTTACAATGGCAACAATGGCCCAAACTGCCAGCAAGAGCTTCTCCCAGGTTCTCTGCAGATTTATGATGTAGATACTATCACTTTTCCATTTGTAGATGTACTGTTCCATTTGGAAGTCAAGGTTAGTACCACCTAAGTAGGTTCCTGCTGCAAGGAATTTGAGGATATCCTCCTCCTTCATTTGCAGGATATCAAGGGCTCCAGACATTGTGAAAGTTTCCCTTTAAGTTATGAAGGGAATGCAAAACAACGTTGTATTCATCCCTCCCTGGATAGTGTGGAAAGAAAAATAAAATCTTAAACAAACAAACAAAAAAACAAACGATGGGCTGCCTGTGTGGCTCAGTCAGTTAAGTGTCTGTCTTCAGCTCAGGTCATGATCCCGGGGTCCTGGGATGGAGCCCTGCATCAGGGCTTCTCCCTCTCCCCACTCCCCAGCCCCCACTTGTGCTCTCTCTCGCTATCTCTCTCTCTCAAATAAATAAATAATCTTTAAAGAATTTTTTTTAATTAAAAATTTTTAAAAAGATAGGAATATAAGATAAGCAAGGATGGCAATCAGGAGCAATGGGATTGAGCTTATTTGCAAACATGCTGAGTTTGGAATATCTGCATGATAGCCAGTTTTAAGTGTCCAGTAGAAATTTAACACACAAGGAAGAAGTTGGGAACTCTAGGAAGATGCCAAATGTGGAACAGTGCTTAAATACCTAAAGAAAATATTTAGCAATACCACCCCACCCCCCACCTTGGGAAAGGCAAACATATCCCCACTATCAAGAGCCAGCCCCATTCCATTCTTCCTGCCCACAGAAGGGGACCCAGTGTGTTTGTATCAACAGTGGGGCAATGTTTAACTCAAGTAGCAGAAGACAGTCTGTCATCATCTGTGAAGGAGAGAGTGGGAGAAGTTTTCATTATTTCTCCCTTTATTCCTGCCTCAGATCTCTCTTTATAGAGTAAGTAAACCAGCAGTAAGTAAACAAAGGATGTGTTTGCAGCTCCTGTTAGCCAGGGCTCTATCTCAAGCTTGATTAGATACCGATTGTGAAGAAATCAGCAGGCAAGGCGGGGTGTTGGATGATTTCAAGCTTATCATTGAGATAGACCCCACAGTGACTCCTCTCAGTCAACAGCATGATGAACAAATATCCTTAAGCAATTTCATTCAAATTACCAGTTGCTGAGAAAATAAAACTATACCTCCTAATTTTTATTGGCTCAAGTGAGAATCATTTAATGATTATAGAATGATATGCTCCTAAGAGGTTTCCTGGGAAACAAGCTCTGAGAACTGTGTGCAGGAGTTTCAGTGGGAGTGCTCTCAGGAACCACACTGTGAGAGAGAGGGAATCAAGAAGGGGCAGAGGGAGAGAGTGCACCGTGATGCCTCAGTACAGTCCACCTTTGAGGCAAGAGAGCTGGGATTTCGTAGCCACCTATGGACCAGTCACTGGGTGCAAGTAGCCCCCAGGAAGCAGGTATGACTTAGATATGTCAATTTCCCAGTGGCTGTTTATCTGAATAAATGGTCATGGGTGTCTTTGGAGAAGAACAGGGCATGTCATTACCATATACCCTTGCCATGGTGTCACAGGATCCTTTCTTGTGGGTACCCAGCCTCTCTTCTAGTCAATGGGGTTCAGATTCAAGTTTCTAGAAACACTAGCTGAAATACATAGCTGAAGACAAGCTTTTTTACTGAGTACTTTGCCTCTGAGAATAGATATACTATTTTTAAGAACGTCACAGTTTTGTTTTGTATTTTTCAGAGCAATCTCAACATAGAGAATGAAAACTGATGACCTCAGGTTCAATACAAGAATTTTTTTTGTATGTTCTAAGCCAAGAAAAAGAAGTTATATATTACATGTACATGCCTACTAAAGTCTGTGTATGTATGTATATGTGCATATGTGCCAATTTTGCCCTGATGAAAAATAAAGAGTGTTCCTTTATGGCACCCCTGTGGGTGTTTTTAAGATTTTATTTATTTATTTGACAGAGAGAGAGAGAGAAAGAGCACAGCAGAGGAGAGAGAGAAGCAGATTCCCGGCTGAGCAAGGAGCCCGATGGAGTACTCAATCCCAGGACCCTGAGATCAAGACCTGAGTCAAAAGCAGACTCTTAATCAACTGAGCCACCCAGGCACCCATATGGCACCCCTGTTGAATTCCAGCTTATTTGTTATACTAAACAAACTTCATTTGCTTCTTGCTCACTTCTTTTCCCCCATCATCATTGTGGACCCCAATTTCTATTTGAGTCAACTTACACCCATGACCATGTGCACAATGTATCACGCAGCAGACATCACCTTTTCTGAGATAGACACCCATAATATTTGCCAGTTTTCCCCATAGGAATTATGACAATAATGCAAGGAAAACCAGAATCATAGAGGATGAATTACAAATGTAATTTAAATTATGTAATAGGATTACCACATTAAATACCAGAGTCCTGGTTAAATTTGAATTTCAGATCAACTATATAACTATAATCAACTATATAGCTATAAATATAATACATATATATATTAGTATAAGTATGCCCTATGTAATATTTGAGACATACACTAAAAATTATTTGTTTTTTATTAATATAAATTCAAATTTACTGGACACTTTGTATATGTTTGTTTGTTTTGCTAACTCTGACAAGCCTACTATACACAAGCAGTAGACATTACTCCTCCACACTTCCTGCTTTTACTTCTGCCCTTCCATCTTACCTGTCATTGAAATCCACATTGCCTTTCCTCCTTGCAGAGAAGTATTAGGATCATGGAAAATGCTGATGATAACAGACAAGGGGGCACATCTGGCTCCCCCATTTACATCATGGAAAAGTTGGAACCAAACTGCCTTCTCATCTTAAAAAACACGCAAGTTTGTTCAGAAGTTTAAACATTCTTGGCAGAACTCGTCAAACCATCACATATAGATATACAATACCAGGTTTTTTGTGATCCAGTTTCATGGTACATCATAAAAAGAATCATCCCAAAGCTAACGCCTTCACATAATTCAGTTTTTGCTACATTATCCCAAAATGCTAGGACTTAGAATAATTGTTGATGACTGCTCTCATGTCTTTGGATCAACTGGTCAGTTCTGGCATCTGGGCCAGACTCAGTCGAGCTTGGCTGTGCTTCCCTGGGCAGCTGCTATCAGCAGGCTGCTCAGTGTAGGAATGGTTGTGCTAGGAAGTGCCATTTGTCTGGGAGCAGGAAGGCTCTTGGCAGAGTGTAGGTGATGGAGACCTCTGTCTTAACATTACCCATTAGACTAGCTCAGGCTTGGCAGGGGTCCAAGAGAGAAGCAGGCAAGGCTCCGTGAGGCCTTAGAGTCAAAATTAACACCCCTTTACTTCCTCTGCATTCTATCAGCCAACACATGTGAAAACCCACACCAGATTCACAGAGGGGGAAAATGGAGTCCATTTCCTGTTTTGAGGAGATGCAAAGTACATGGATACTGGAAGGCCTAGAGAACTGGATTTATTTTTCTAATCAATCTGCCCATCTTTAAATATTTTATTTAAGGGCACCTGGGTGGCTCAGTTGGTTAAGCATCTGACTTTGGCTGAGGTCATGATCCCAGGGTCCTGGGATCAAACCCCACAATAGGCTCCCTGCTCAGCAGGGGGATTTGCTTCTCCCTCTCCCTCTGCCCCTGCATGTGTACGCTCTTTCTCTCATTCACTCTCTCTCTCAAATAAATAAATAAAATCTAAAAAATATATAATAAGAGGCAGAGCAAGATGGCAGAGGAGTAGGAGACCTGGATTTCGTCTCCTCTCAGGAATTCAGCTGGATAGGGATCAAACCATTCTGAACACCTACAAACTCAACAGGAGATCGAAGAAAAGAATAGCAACAACTCTCTCATCAGAAAAGCAACCACTTTCTGGAAGGTAGGACATGCGGAGAAGTGAATCCGAGGCGATATTCGGGAGGATAGACGGCGGGGGAGGGGCCTCCGTCGGCCGCTTCAGCCAAGTGATAGAACCACAGAGCACAAAATCGGAACTTGTAAAAGTCTGCTCCGCTGAGGGACGTCACTCTGGTGGCTAAGCGGGGGGTGGAACCCTCTGGGACACTGTGGTCTCAGGACCCTCGGGGTCACAGAAAAAACGGGGCTGCCTAAGTGCGGCAGAGCTCCCAGGTATCGGAGCAGGGAAGCCGGCTGCAGAGGCAGAGCCCAGGTGCGGGCTCTCAGCTCGGGGTTGCCATAAACCGTGATCCGCGGCACAGTCGGGCCCCTGCTCCTCCAGCAGGGACCCAACAAGCGGCAGATCTGGGGAGACTCACCTTCCTCCCTGGGGAGGAGCCGCATGGGAGTGCACCGCAGGGATCTGCTGGGTTTGGAGACTCCACCCGGGGTCGGGTGCCAGAGATAGAAACGCGCTGTCACAGGCCAGGTGAGCACGGAGTGTGGCCGGAGACCGGGGAGACG
>NW_028035982.1:0-524 GCF_054177405.1 Leptonychotes weddellii | reverse complement strand
AGGCAGACTAGAGGGTGAGAAAATATTTTGTTTGTTAAGTGCTCCCAGCCTAGCTGCAGAAAAATCTTTCATTTCTACTTCTTTCTCTCTAAGTTCTGTAAGAACAAACTGATTCTGAAATGATGAATGGTCAAATTAATTATACATGCTGTTTTGGGTTAAGACTGTACTGTTTAAATCTAGCCTATCAGAACTAGTAGCATAATAAAATTACTTTGCAGTAAATACCTTTACATATAACAAAGTCAGTCCTTTATTTACAACTTGAAATAACAATTAAGCTTCATTGTTTAGTGTTACATAAGTGTTTGCCGTTGCTGTCCTTTACTGGTTTGTAGTGGTACCACAAATCACAACTCACGGCTCGTTGTCAAAGGTGTGAAGGTCTCCATGTGCTATGCATTATTTCAGATAACCCGTCTTTTTTTTTTTTTTTTTAAAGATTTTATTTATTTATTTGACAGGGAGAGAGACAGCGAGAGAGGGAACACAAGCAGGGGGAGGGGAGAGGGAGAAACAGGCTT
>NW_028035981.1:0-524 GCF_054177405.1 Leptonychotes weddellii | reverse complement strand
GAATTAAAATAAGGACTTTAAAAAAGAGGAGTATTTCTAAAGCTCTGAATAATAAAATAGCAAAGAAACAGTAGAAGAGAAAATTTCAGCTGAAGAGCTGAGGCTGTCGCTGAAGGGTTCATCACATCTTCCATTAAAAAAATATCACAATTTTCAGTCAATTTACTGCCACAGAGAGAAACATTAGAAAATGCTTAATGTTTCAGGCTTAATAGGAGCCAAAATTCAATGATTTCCCATTAATAGCAATTCTACTCTCTGCCATCAGCTTGGAGCTGTGTGTTGCCATTCTTTGTCAGTTTCTCTTTCCAGATGCTGCTGAGACTGGCTATCCTTGGTAGAGATTGGGATTCTTAATTAAAAGTACCAGGAACCATAATATCTTCAGGACAGCATTGTTTCAGATAGAAGCTTGTTCGTATGGGTGGTTCAAGTGGATAAGGCAAGGTTGGACCTCTACCTAAGCAGGGAATTTGCTTTTTAACCCCACAGGGAAGACTAAGCGGAAGTCTGTATTTTGGCCA
>NW_028035980.1:0-524 GCF_054177405.1 Leptonychotes weddellii | reverse complement strand
TACTACATGTGAAGCACTTGGAACTGTTTCAAGCACATAGTGAATGCTTAAGAAATGTAATCTCTTTTCACGAATATATTATAAAGCACTTTATTTTTTAATTTTTAATTGCAGGATAGTTGACATGTAATATACTAGTTTCAGGTGTACAACATAGTGATTCTATAATTATATACATTATGAAACACTCACCATGATAACTGTAATTATAAAGCACTTTAAATGATAGTTCTATAAGGCACATTAAGGACAACTGTCATTGACTCATGCCATCATTTTCCGGGAGATTTGAACTGGAATGCTGATTCAATCTAATATTACCTCTGCCACACCAATCCATCAACTCATCTAAGAATGACAACAAGCCCAAGAATTCTATGAATTCCTCTGAGGAGTACAATTTGTCTCTCTTTCTAAAACTTTGTGGGTTTTTTTAGTCACATGACTAAAAACACATGTCCTGGTGATTCCTTTCTTACCCTGTCAGCCAGTTCATTTTCCATAGGAGTGCTTTATCATGTGTG
>NW_028035979.1:0-524 GCF_054177405.1 Leptonychotes weddellii | reverse complement strand
TGCATAAGTATATAATTAAATCCTGTTTTTAAAAAACTCTTGTTAAGCTGCCCTTTGTCAGTTTAATTTGCGGGGCTCAGGCAGAGAACCTAAGAGAGTAGAAGAGAAAAATTTTCCTTCCCTACAGAGGCACAAAACCTTTTTCTTCTTGTACTTTTTTCTTGTTTCACATTATACTCTGTGTTCCCTGGTTTACCCTAGAAACCATTTCTCAGAAGCCTTGCCTATTGTGGGGAGAAGTCAGAGGCAAAGGCATGAGGAAGTTTCCCAGATCTTGGGGAGCAGAGAGACTACAGTGGGACATTCTCTACTGGTGCAGCCACCTGACATCCACAGGCAATCTGGGGACCTTGAGGAGGCTGCCAGGATGGACTGAAACAGAAATGGAGCCCTCTGGGTTTAGTTTAAATTTTCCTGACCCCCCCAGTTGAGACTCTGTGCTGTTATCGCTGCTCCACCAACCTGATTGTCCCCTAACAGTCTTCTCCCACCTTGTGCTTCCTCTTATTTAATTCTTTTTTTTT
>NW_028035978.1:0-524 GCF_054177405.1 Leptonychotes weddellii | reverse complement strand
AAGTACAGAATGAAAAGTAGGTCTCAACCTCCCTTTCTCCCAGTTTATCCCCATTAAGATTTTTTGTGTATCCTTCCAGAAAAATTGTTTTACACAAAGCAACACATCTACACAGCATTTGTATCTATCGGTGAGTGTTTTAAAGTGGACAAGTATAAGGTAGTGCACTGGGGATTAAAAGACGCTAAAACTGTCCATAAAAGTTGTGAGCTATCATTGTGGACAAACTGGCACACTCAGGAAGGAACGCTTCCAGCAGGGAAGTCAGCCAAGACAGCGCTGGACTGGGGACAGAAAGGCCCACAGGAAGAGTCCTTCACCTTCACCTCCCTTTTGTGACTGATCTCAAGCTGCAGAGTCTGTGGATCTCCACGGAGTTCCTGAGGTGGTGCTCTGTGTATGGGTGGGGAGTCATGAGTCATTGGAAGGGAGCTTGTGGGTTCTGGGGCTCTCATCCTGCATCACTGGGATTTTCCTTTTTGTCACAGAGAAAACAGCCTCCAGATTTCTTAGTGCCTCACTTG
>NW_028035977.1:0-524 GCF_054177405.1 Leptonychotes weddellii | reverse complement strand
CCTGAGACAGGTGCAGTGCTCTGGGAGGAGGGGGAGACCCCCAGGGCTGGGCGTAACCACAGTGGCCTTGCCCGTCCTGCGCTGCCCTGCCCCACCTCAAGGGGGCAGCATGGGGAAAGGGGGGCACTTGGAAAGAATGCTCTGAAGACATGCACACCCATTAACAGCTGGGGTGGGGGGCAGGTGCGTCCTGGAGCACTGACGGCCACTGGCTCCTGAACAGCTCCTCCCTGGGCAGGGCCAGCTGAGCTGGGTGGGTGGGCTCCCTGCCCCTGCATGGGGCTGGCCGCTAACAAGGGCACACATCCCTGTGGCCTGGTGGTGAACAAGCTGGTGAACGAGGCGCATCGGAGGGCAAAATGCCCTGTGGAACTGATGCGAAGCCATATGACAAAGTCCAAGATATGGGCAGCCCCTGTTCCTGCAATGTGCTCTGGCTTCATGTCAGTGTTCCCAGACGCCGAGGTCTGCAGCAGCATGGCTTACAGCAGCGGGGTGTGTGTGTGTGTGTGTGTGTGTGTGTG
>NW_028035976.1:0-524 GCF_054177405.1 Leptonychotes weddellii | reverse complement strand
GGCTCGGTCGTTAAGCGTCTGCCTTCGGCTCAGGTGGTCCTGGGAACATGCCCCGCATCAGGCTCCCTGCTCGGCAGGAAGCCTGCTTCTCCCTCTCCCACTCCCCCTGCTTGTGTTCCCTCTCTCGCTGTCTCTCTCTATCAAATAAATAAATAAATAAATCTTAAAAAAAAAAAAGTTGGATTAGGGGCGCCTGGGTAGCTCAGATGGCTGGGCATCTGCCTCGGTTCAGGTCATTGTCCCAGGGTCCTGGGATTGAGCCCCATGTTCGGCTCCTGGCTCAGCGGGGAGCCTGCTTCTCCCTCTGCCTCTCCCCCTGCTCGTGCTCTCTCTCTCTCTCTCGAATGAATGGATAAAATCTTTAAAAAAAAAAAAAAGTTAAAAAAATTAAATTAAATTAAATTTTAAAAAAGTTGGATTTTAAGTGTTTTAAGTGTAGGCCCTTGATAGGGCTTCAGCAGCTCCAAGACATGGCATGGAAGCTCATTACTGCACCTGAGTGTGGAACGCTGCACTGCAGACAT
>NW_028035975.1:0-524 GCF_054177405.1 Leptonychotes weddellii | reverse complement strand
GGTGGAGCGGAAGTGTGGCGCCACACGCGACCCTTCGCAGCTGACGCCTGGACTGTGGGAAACAGGGACTTCCCCATTTTGGTCACCCGGCTCTTACTCAGGGCCCCTGCCAGGCAGCTGAACCTGCCTCCTGAGGAACGCAGCTGCTTGCACGCTGAGGCTGCGTCAGACTCCGCGTCGGCTCGTCTCTCAGCCCAGATCGCTGCCTCCTCCGGGACGCGGGTCTGTTCGGTGCTGGCGGAGAGGGACGGTCCCGGGCTGCTGAAGGAGGCGGGCCCTGGAGCGTGTGGTCTCAGGACCGTGTCCTCCGCCTCTTCTTTCCCGTCTTCTCGACTTCTCCTTTGGTGCGGAAGCCTCGGGTGGGAATGCGGGGCGTTCGCGGAGGACGCCCGGAGGCCCAGCGCCGTCAAGGGTGCCCCCGCAGCAGGCGTTCGTCCTCGCGGCGAGCGTGTGCGGTGCGGCGGTGACACTGGGGTCTCCGTTCTGCGGATGCGGAAACGGGCGCAGAGCCCCGGCGCGTTGGC
>NW_028035974.1:0-524 GCF_054177405.1 Leptonychotes weddellii | reverse complement strand
ATTCAAAATCTGAACAATATCACAAGATATTTGATGCATACGTTAGATCCCTATGGAAAATTAAGCCAAGTATCATGGGCTCCATGATAAAATATCTAGTTTATAAACAAGAACCAAATTAATCATAATATGGAGTAATTTTTGTTTTCTAGTTATTGTGAAGTTGAGATTATCATTTAGACATAGTCCCCAAAGTTTCATGTTCATTATAATTACTAGGTTTACTCTAGTCTAGCTGAATATTTGGAGCTGTGTAAACATGGATTCAAAACCCAAAAATGGGGGCACCTGGGTGGCCCAGTGGGTTGAGCCTCTGACTCTTGGTTTTGGCTCAGGTCCTGATCTCAGGGTCTTGAGATGGAACCGGCTTAGGCTCTGCACCCCACCTCAGGCTCTGAGCTCAGTGAGGAGGCTGCTTAGGACTCTCTCCCTCCCCCTCTACCCCTCCCCCGCCACGCTCATGCTCAAACATGCAATCTCTCTCTAAAAAAAGAAAAGATAAATCTTTTTTTTTTTTTTTAAAG
>NW_028035973.1:0-524 GCF_054177405.1 Leptonychotes weddellii | reverse complement strand
GCAACTGAGCTTGCAGGGACAGGCCAGCCACCCGGACAGTAAACTTCTCTTGGCTGCAACTCAGTGCTCCCGCAAATCTCATCAGCTGTGCTCGGTGGCTGGGACCACACCGAACAAGCGAGCTGACCCTTCTGGATTGGGCGTAGTATCTGGAGAGGTGGTGGTGATCTCCACCTTGTGCACAGCTGTATTGACAGGAAAGTGTTTGCTACACCCCGGCCATGGCTGACTGCCCACCCAGGATGCTGAGGGCTCGAGGGTCCATCATGGTCAGCACGCCCTCGACTCTGCCCTGCCTCCAGAGTCTGCCGACCCAGGGTGGCCTACTGGCTAACTGAGACATCGAAGCTGTGTGTGATGTTCAGCCCCCACCCTGGCCCAGGCCGTAGCTGTGCAGGGATCTGCTTCGGGGGATCTGCTTGAACCAAGTTCATCAAAACTCATGTTCCTGTGAAAAGGCCTCCCTCCTGAGGGCAGAATTTTAAAAATTTTTTTATTGTTATGTTAATCACCATACATTACAT
>NW_028035972.1:0-9986 GCF_054177405.1 Leptonychotes weddellii | reverse complement strand
ACATACAGTGTTGTTAATTTCAGATGTATACATAGTGATTCAACATCTCTATATACTATGTATGTTGTGCTCACCCCAAGTGTAGCTACCATCTGTCACTACACAAGGATATTACAATATCATTGACTATATTGCCTGTGCTGTGTCTTATTCCCATGACTAATTCATTCCATAACTGGAAGCCCGTACCTCCCACTACCCTTCATCCATTTTGTTCATCCCCTACCCTCCTTCCTCTGGCAACCATCAGTTTGTTCCCCTGAATTTACAGGTCTGATTTTGCTTTTTGTTGTTTATCCATTTGTTTTATTTTTTAGATTTATGTATGAGTGAAATCATATGGTATTTGTCTTTCTCTGACTTATTTTACTTAGCATAGTACCCTTTAGGTCCATCCATGTTGTTGCAAATGGCAAGATCTCATCCTTTCTTTATAGCTGTGTAATATTGAAGTGCACACATGCACGTGTGTGTTTATGTGTATGTACACACACCACATCTTTTAATCCATTCATTTGTCTATCAATGGATTCTTAGGTTGCTTCCATATTTAGCTACTATAAATAATGCTGCAATAAACATAGGGGTGCATATATTTTCTTGAATTAGTGTTTTTGTTTCTTTGGGTAAATACCCAATAATAGGATTATTGGATCATATGGTACTTCTATTTTTAACTTTTTGAGGAACTTCCATACTGCTTTCCTCCATGGCTCTACCAATTTACATTCCTATCAACAGTGTGTGAGGGTTCCTTTTTCTCTACAACCTTACCAACACTTACTATTTCTTGTGTTTTTGATTGTAGCCATTCGGACAGGTGTGAGATGATATCTCATTGTGGTTTTGACTTGCATTTCCCTGATGACTAGTGATGTTGAGTAACTTTTCAGGTACCTGTTGGTCATTTGTATGTCTTCTTTGGAAAAATGTCCATTCAGATCCTCTGCCCATCTTAAAACTGGATTATTTGCCTTTTTTTTTTTTTTTAACAATTGAGTTGTACAAGTTCCTTCTGTATTTTGGATGTTAACCCTTTAACAGATAGATGGTTTGCAAATATTTTCTCTCATTCCACAGGTTGCTTTTTCATTTTGTTGATAATTTCTTTTGCTGTGCAAAAGCTTTCCATGTAATGTACTTATTTATTTTTGTTTTTGTTGCTTGTGCTTTGGGTGCCATATCCAAAAAATCATTGCTGGGGTGACTGCGTGGCTCAGTCAGTTAAGCGACCAACTCTTGATTTCGGCTCAGGTCATGATCTCAGGATCATGAGATTGAGCCCTGTGCCGGGTTCTGAGTTCAGTGGGGAATCTGCTTGAGATTTTCTTCCTCTCCCTCTGCCCTCTCCCCACCTTGTTCTCTCTCTCTCTCAAATAAATAAAATCTTTTTTTTTTTTTTTTTAAAGATTTTTATTTATTTATCTGAGAGAGAGAATGGGAGACAGAGAGCATGAGAGGGGGAGGATCAGAGGGAGAAGCAGACTCCCCGCCAAGCAGGGAGCCCGACGCGGGACTCGATCCCGGGACTCCAGGATCATGACCTGAGCCGAAGGCAGTCGCTTAACCAACTGAGCCACCCAGGCGTCCCTCAAATAAATAAAATCTTAAAAAAAAAAAAGATTTATTTATTTGAGAGAGAGAGAGGGAGAAGCAGACTCCCTGCTGAGCAGGGAGCCCGATGCGGCTCAGGACCCTGAGATCATGACCTGAGCCGAAGGCAGATGCTTAATGGACTGAGCCACCCAGCTGCCCCTAAAATAAATAAATCTTAAAAAAAAAGAAATCAGGGCGCCTGGGTGGCTCAGTCGGTTAAGCGACTGCCTTCAGCTCAGGTCATGATCCTGGAGTCCCGGGATCGAGTCCCGCATCGGGCTCCCTGCTCGGCAGGGAGTCTGCTTCTCCCTCTGATCCTCCCCCCTCTCATGTACTCTCTCTCTCTGTCTCATTCTCTCTCTCAAATAAATAAATAAAATCTTTAAAAAAAAAAAAAAAGAAATCATTGCCAAGACCAGTGTCAAGGGGCTTTTTTCCTATGTTTTCTTCTAAGAATTTTATCGTTTCAGGTCTTACATTTAAGTCCTTAATCCATTAATCCATTAATTTTTTGAGACAGGGATCTCTGGCTATGGCCTTGTACTCGTCTTTCATTTGGGACAAATTCCTCTGTCTTCTCATTTTGTCTAAGTCTCTGTGTCTGTTTCTGTGTGCTCAAAGTCAGCTATGTTTCCTGTTCTTGAGGGTAATGGCTTTATGAAGAAGAGGTCCTGTAGTGCCTGCAGCATAGAGTCCTCTGTTCTCCAGGGCCTGGCGCTTCCAGGAGTGTCTCCAATGTGTGCTGCATGTGCTCTGCTGTTGTGTCCTGGTCACTTTAACCTTCAGGCCAGTTGTCTGCAGAGGCTCTCTTTGCCTGTTGTGGGCAGTGTTTGGTCCCTGGCCTGAACGTGGCTTGTTTTAACTAGGTGTGCTCTGGTCTGCTTGTGAAGTGAGACCTGTGGCTACTGCCACAAGAACGGAGGCCTTGCAAAACTCCTGGGTCTGGAGATGTGGTGCTGGCAGGGGCCAGTTTGGGCCAGTCTTCTGGGGGAGGAAGCCATCGTGCTGGGACTGAAAAAGGTGTGACTGGGAAGGGCAGTTCCTCGGAGTGCAGGGGACAGGGCTTGGTGTACGTCAGTTAGGGAGGTGGTTTCAGTGATTCACTGGTTCCCACAGGTGGCTCTGTGCTTATGCTGAAGTGCAGGGGAGGGAGATTGCACCTGAGGTTCCTTTTTTCCAGAAGGGGTCTCCTTGTGAATGCTGTCTCTCTGGGATGTGCTCCGAGATGAGCAAATAACCTTTCCACTGTGTGCTCTGGGCACTCTTCAGATCGCTGTTTTCACACTGTATGTCCACAGGCTGCCTGCCTGCCTTTTCTCCAAGAGCAGCCCCAGTTTCTCTGATTTCTCCCAGAGCGAAGCAGGCTGACCTTTAAAACTCTAGGCTTTAAGGCCAACTGGTTGCAAGAACTCACAAAATTTGGGCTCTCTTGCTTTCTAAGCCAATTGCTATGGGCAATCATTTCCCCCATGTGCTCCCCTGTGTGCTAGTTTGTCTCTCCCCCTTCTCCGCGTCTGCAGCAACTCCCTCTGCATTATAGCAGCTTTGATCCTCTTCTTGCCCAAGCCGTGTCTCTGAACTTCCTACCTTCTTCGATGTGACCTCTTCTGTACCTTTAGTTGTGAATCGATTCTGTCAGTCTTCAGATCAATTTCTGGGGTATTCAGGATGATCTGATAGTTATCTAGTTCTATTCATGGGATGAGGTGAACCTAGGGTCCTCCTACTCCACCATCATCTTCCCCTCCAATCCTAGCACTATACTGTTTTGATTACTATAGATTTCTGATATAGTTTTAAATCAGGAAGTGTAATGACTCCAGCTTTATTATTCTCAAGATTACTTTGGCTCTTTGGGGACTTTTGTGGTTTCATATGAATTTTAGTGCTTATTTTTCTATTTCTGTGAAAAAAATCATTGGATTTTTGATAGGGATTGCATTGAGTCTATAGATGACTTTGGATGGTATGGACATTTTGATAATATTGATTCTTCTGACCCATAAACTTGAGATCTCTTTCTACTTATTTGTGTCTTCTTCATTTTTTTTCATTGTCTTATAGTTTCCACATGTACAGATCTTTCACCTCCTCAGTCAAATTTATTCCTAAGTATTTTATTGATTTTAATGCTATTGTAAGTGGGATTTTTAAAAGCTTCTTTTTCAGATAGTTTGTGCTTGAAGTGTCTATAAGGCAAGACTGGCCCTATTAGCAGTTAAAAGCTACCTGACACTTACTCTTCGGGCGCCTGGGTGGCTCAGTCATTAAGCGTCAGCCTTCGGTTCAGGTCATGATCCCAGAGTCACTCCAGGGAGAGACAGATAGAAAGGAGAGGGATAATATAGGATAGAACCATGTATTTAAAGACAAATAGTAAAAAAATAATAATAATAATAATAATAATAACAATAAAGACAAGTAGTTATTAATAATAGAAAGAAAATGGAATATAATTTAGGGTATTTCAAAATTCTGTGTTTCATGTTTCTCTAAATTGGTATTCATTTTTATATCCACTTTCTGTAGACTATGAACATATAGTATAATAAAATTGATTACTTACTTAAGATTTATTTGATGTAGACTAAAATTGAAATTGGATATAATGGTTTTCCCTTGTATCCATATCAACCAGAAACCTCCAGAGGCAACCACAAAGTGTTCCATACCTAAAAAAGAGAGCTTTGCTGTGTACATGTGTGTGTGTTTGTTGTGGGAATGAGAGAAACACATAGGAATTATTTATGATCTCGCCAGTCCTTATCAGTGTTGACTGACTGACTGAAAGCTTCCTAGGTGCCAGTCACTATATAAAATGTGGAGATAAAATAATAAGCAAAACAGTTCCTGTCCTCAGAGGTTATATAGTCTGTGCATACCAGAGAGGTTTCCAAATGAATGTAGATGTGAATCTTATATCCTCGGCCTTCGGATGCTAGCTAACTGTTCCACGTTGTGGGTTGAATTTAACATTCACTGTTTTACTTACATGTTAGTGTTTATATGGGCATATATTAAAGAAAATTATAGAAAATAAAACACAGAGGCAGTCTCTCATATTTTCTGAACAACTATCCTTTCCCATCAAGGGAGAGTTCATCTGGATTCATTCCACAGAGAGCTCATTAGTGTTGGCATCTTATTTCTTCTACCCCATATGGTTACCATTTTCATTTTATTCCAGGTAGCAGAGTACCAAACTACAATTGCTAATGATAAGTTCAGAGAAGTCCTGGGAAAAACTGACTGCAAGAGAAAGAGAACAAAGAGGGAAAGGTAGACAGTTTCATGACCTCTTTCTATTGGACATTGGTGTGGGAAATGCAGAGGAGAGTTGACATTCTGCACCTTTATTATCAGAACTTTGCTCTAAACTCCAGGCAGCCTTTCTGAGTAACTACTCTTAGACCTAGCATTATAGTAGCTATTCTCAAAGTATGGTCCCTGGGCCAGGAACATCAGCAAATTACAAATTCTCAGGCCCCACCACAGACCAAGGAGTCAGAAACTCTGGGACAGGGTATTTTAACAAACATTTTGTCATGTCTCTCTTATTAATAAATCAACTGAGACAAAAGATAGATTCTTTGGGGGCACCTGGCTGCCTCAATTGGTAGAGTGTGTGACTCTTGATCTTAGTGTTGTGAGTTCAAGCCCCACCTTGGGTGTGGAGCCTACTTAAAAAAAAAAAAAAAAAAAAAAAGATGGATCCTTCTTCCTAGTATGGGAAGGTAGCTACAAGAAAGAACAATTAATTAATGGTGCCATTAATCATAAAATCATACCAAATAGGAGCTGCAAACAGGGAGGGAACATTGAAAGACTTTGGAGAGCCGGAACAGAGGAAATTAATTTAGAGAGAATTAAGAGATGGATAATGTGGGATCATCTTTGCCCTTTGCTCCTTATTTATGCATTCATCCTGAGTACCTAGGCTAGGGGAAGAATTAGGATAAGCTTTGCCTTTCACTGTAAAGCATCTCCCAGAATAGGTTGGGAAAGAGGAATGCAAGTAAAGAGTGATAAGACAAGATGACCAGTGCTGTGGTCAAGCTCAGTAGGAACCCAAGTTTTGGGGCACAGGGGAAAGAGAAATTAGTTCTATCAGTGAAGAATATGAGGTAAGGTAGGAATGCCTTCATGGAAGTGTTAACTAAATCTGAAAGGATGATGAGAGATTCTCCAGGTAGAGAAGGAGAAAAAGCAATCTAGGCAAAGGGAATGGCATGGACAAAGCTACACGTATGAAGTCTTTTTCTATCTGCTTTGCTGTGTCTCTCTGTGCCTTCTGCTGATCGTGTGGAACCCTCATTGTAGCCAAACAAAAGAAAACATCTCTCTATAGATCTTTCTTTTAAAAGAAAAAAATTTTTATTTATTTATTTGACAAAAAGAGAGCAGGAGAGCACAGGCAGGGGAAGCAGCACAGGGAGAGGGAGAAGCAGGCTCCCTGTGATGTGGGGGCTCGATCCGAGGACCCTGGGATCATGACCTGAGCTGAAGGCAGATGCTTAACGGACTGAGCGCCCCCAGATCTTTCTCTTTTTAATGAAAGTGGCAAGTTTTTAAGTTTAAGAAATACTGAAACACTAATTTACTTTTGCTGTTTTTTTCCCAACCTCCAGATCTTTTTATTATTATTTTAAAAATTTTAAAGATAGTTTATCTATTTATTTATAAGTAGGCTCTGTGCCCAACATGGGGCTCAGACTCATGACCCCAAGATCAAAAGTCACATGCTCCACCAACTGAGCCAGCCAAGTGCCCCTATTTTAATTTTTAATGATGGTAAAAAATACATAAAATAAAATTTACCCTCAATCAGTTTTAATTGTACAGTTCAGGAATGTTAACTATATTCACATTGTTGTATAACAAGTCCGCAAATCTTGCTTATATCATTCTTCAAAATGTTGATTGCTTGAAAGTTGCCAACTCTGAGAAAGCCTGTTCCACCATAATCTTTAATAATATTAAAGCTAACATTTGGGTTGCCTGGGTGGCTCAGTCAGTTAAGTGTCTGCCTTTGACTCAGGTCACGATCCCAGAGTCCTGGGATTGAGTCCCACAACAGGCTCTCTGCTCCTCAGGGAGTCTGCTTCTCCCTCTGCCCCTCCCCCCACTCGTTCTCTCTCTCAAATAAATAAATAAAATCTTTAAAAAAAAATAAAGCTAACATTTATAGGAAGCTAAGTATGTGTCAGGCACTGTTCTATACACTTCTCATGCATCACATCATTTGATTCTTACACCAACTTTGTAAGATACATGGTATTATTCTTCTCATTTTACAGATGAGGAAACCAAAGCACAGAGACGTTAATACCTTGTCATGAGTCACACAGCTAACAAATGGCATTCAGTATACAGATTCTTTGCACCATTGTCTTTCTTCTGCAAGACTGGTGTGTTCTGGTTGCTAGGGCAGCAAATAGCTGTTTTAAATCTCCCTTTGCAGTGAAGTTAACTTCCTAGAAATTTAAGCTAAATGCATTTGATGTAAGTAAGCACCCCTTTCTAGCTCAGGCAATACTATTTTTTCATTCCATGACTAATACATTACCTGATGCACAGATAGCCCCCATGGCTGGAACCATACCTATATCCATTCTAGCTTCTCTTTTAGATCCACAGGATTGGAAAATGTTCAATAGGATCCCAAAGTTAACCAATCTTACCTGCTATAATCAAAGGGCCTGGATAAAAGAAGATTAATGGCTGAAGACAATTAAGATGTCTTTATTGAGCTTTTAGAAAAGCTGAGAGAAGCAGACATGAGTAGTAGTGGGCCTTGAAAAAGTTACAAAGGGAAGAGGAGAAAAATTTCATCAGAAAATTCAAAATAGGAGAGAAGGAAAAGGTGCCAAAGAAATTATGCGAAGCAGGTTCCTCAATATTTCTTTCTTCATTTTTCATTCCCTTTGTCTTGACATGTAAAAAATGCCTCATGCCTATGATGTAGCTCAGAATGAACTATGTTTTGCTTTAGGGCATCATTTATCTTTTAGAGTGATTAAAAATGGATTTGAATGTCTTTTATATTTATTTTGTTTGATACCATTTCCAGACATCTTCATTTATTTGTGCAGTTTCTGTCTGGTATCCTGAGAGGAGTTAGCTCACTTTCTATAAATGATCAGATAGTAAATAACGAGGCTTTGCATGCCAAATGGTCTCTTGTAAGCCCTCAAGTCTACCAGGATAGTACAAAAGCAAATGAGTGTTACTGTGCCCCAATAAAACTTTATTTACAAAACCTGTGGGAGGCTGGATTTAACCTGCAGGCTATGGTTTGCCACCCTCTGCCTAAAGAACTCCCTTTAATATTGATTGTAGCACAGATCTGGTAATACATTCTCTCAGCTTTGGTTTCTCTGAAAAAGTCTTTTTCCCGGGGACGCCTGTGTGGCTCAGTTAGTTAAGCAACTGCCTTCAGCTCAGGTCATGATCCTGGAGTCCCGGGATCGAGTCCCACATCGGACTCCCTGCTCAGCAGGGAGTCTGCTTCTCCTTCTGACCCTCCCCCCTCTCATGTGCTCTCTCTCTCTCATTCTCTCTCTCAAATAAATAAATAAAAATATTTAAAAAAAAAAGTCTTTTTCCCTTCATTATTGAAAGATATTTTTGTTGGCTACAGAATGCTGGATTTTGGGGTTTTTTCCTTTTTTGAAAATGTTTCAAACATTTTCAACATTCAAACATTTCCTATTTTGAAAATGTCAATCCATTATCTTCTGGTTAACATTGTTTCTCATGAGAAGTTTGGTATAATTCTTACCTTTATTTTTCTATATATAATGTGTTTTTTCCCCCCTCTGGCCATCTTCAAGACTTCCTCTTTATCTCTGATTTTCAGCAGTTTGAAAATAATGTGATTATGGGTGTGTGTGTGTTTTAAGTAGGCCCCACACCCAGTGTGGAGCCCAGTGCAGGGCTTGAAATCACAACCCTAAGATCAAGACCTGAGCTGAGATCAAAAGTCAGACGCTTAACCAACTGAACCACCCAGGCACTCCTAGGTGTGTTTTATTTTGGCATTTATCCTGCTTGGAATTCTCTATGATTCTTGGATCTGTTGTTTGATGTCTTTTATTATTTTTGGAAAATTCTCACCTGTTATCTCTTCAAACATTTCTTCTGCTTGTTCTTTCTCTCTTCTCTTTCTAGGATATATTTTAAACTATTTGATATGTTCCTGCAGCTTTTGGATATACTGTTCGATTTTTTTTCCAGTTTTACTGAGAAATACTTGACATACATCCCTGTATAAGTTTAAGGCATAAAGCATGATGGTTTGATTTACATATATCGTGAAACGATTACCATAAAAGGTTCAGCTAACATCCATCATCCATCTTCTTTTTTTTTTTTTAAAGATTTTTATTTATTTATTTGAGACAGAGAGAATGAGAGAGACAGCACATGAGAGGGGGGAGGGTCAGAGGGAGAAGCAGGCTCCCTGCAGAGCAGGGAGCCCGATGCAGGACTCGATCCAGGAACTCCAGGATCATGACCTGAGCCGAAGGCAGTCGCTTAACCAACTGAGCCACCCAGGCGCCCTCATCATCCATCTTCTTATATAGATATAGTAAAAAGAAAAAAAGAAAAAAGAAAAAACATTTCTCCTTGCAATGAGAAAGAACTCTTAGGATTTACTCTTTTAACAACTTTCCTATTTGGGGATCCTGGCTGGCTCAGTTGGTGAAGAATGTGACTCTTGATTTCAGGGTCATGAGTTTAAGCCCCCTATTGGGCATGAATCCTACTTAAAATAAAAATAAAATAAATTTAAAAAATAACTTTCCTATAAATCCTACAGCAGTGTTTGCTTCAGTCATCATGATGTACATTACATCCCTAGTATGTATTTATCACATAACTGGAAGTTTGTACCTTTTGACCACCATCCTTCAATTCCCCTTCCCTTCCCCTCTGTCTCTGGTAACCACAAGTATAATCTCTTTTTCTATGAGATTTGTTTTGTTTTGTTTTGCTTTTTTAGAGACAGAGAGTGTGCATGTGAGTGTGGAAGTGGGGGGGCGGTGAGAGGCAGAGGGAGAGAGAGAATTTTTTTTTTTTAAGGTTTCATTTATTTATTTGACAGAGAGAGACACAGCAAGAGAGGGAACACAAGCAGGGGGAGTGGGAGAGGGAGAAGCAGGCTTCCCGCAGATCAGGGAGCTTGATGCGGGGCTCAATCCCAGGACCCTGGGATCATGACCTGAGCCGAAATCAAGAGTCGGACGCTTAACTGACTGAGCCACCCAGGCACCTGTTTTGCTTTTTAGATAAAAGTGGGGTGCCTGGGAGGCTCAGTCATTAAACGTTTGCCTTCAGCTCAGGTCATGATCCCAGGGTCCTGGGATCAAGCCCCGCATCAGGCTCCC
>NW_028035971.1:0-524 GCF_054177405.1 Leptonychotes weddellii | reverse complement strand
TAGCATAAGAAAACCTAGGGACTTGTGAAACTTATTACCAACAGGGCATAAAATACATTAGTAAATTCAATTTGTAGCTTCACATTGACTGTCTACATTTTTGTGAATTTATTTCTCTTATTTCTTCAAAGTCTTTATTCCCAGATTATTTTTGTTTTCATTATAAATGATAACTTTAGGGCATGTCATGTTCCCAGTGTATTTGCTCAATTTCATCATTAAGTACAACATTTTTTACCTTGCTTATATATATATATATATAATGCACATATCATGTTCTAATCTAAAATCCCTAAGGGCATGTATACCTTGGGAAATAATATGATCTATTGAGATAGTGATGTTTCATTCTTTTAGAATTATATAAACATACTTTAATGTAATTCCATTAAAAAATATACGGTGTCTGTTGATGGGAAGGTGAAAGGCAATGCTGTCACCGCTGGCTGTAGAATGTCTCATTTGGCTTCGATTACCTTTGACATTTCTAGTTTGAGGCTTTTTTTCTTTATCTAAGAAAAAAA
>NW_028035970.1:0-524 GCF_054177405.1 Leptonychotes weddellii | reverse complement strand
CGCTTAACCGACTGAGCCACCCAGGCGCCCCTGTTTTGTTTTGTTTTAAGATTTATTTATTTATTTGAGAGAGAGAGCACACCAAGCAGGGGGGAGAAGCAGACTCCTCACTGAACAGGGAGCCCAATATGGGGCTTGATCGCAGGACCCTGAGATCAGGACGTGAGCTAAAGGCAGATGCTTAACTGACTGAGCCACCCAGGTGCCCCAGCAAGAGGGTTTAGAAGTGGACTCCACATTTTCTTATTTGCTTTTAGTGCATTTTGACCAATTGATATTTAGACGACCAGATTATTTATTTTTAGGGTTTCTAAGTATGCAAAAGAGGAGGTGATAAGGGCATGAATCCATAACAGTGTCAAAAGTAGGCACGTGCTGGGGCGCCTGGGAGGCTCAGTTGGTTAAGTGTCTGACTCTTGATTTTGGTTTAGGTCATGATCTTGGGGTCCTGAGATTGAGCCCCCATCAGGCTGCACACTCACTGGGGGGTCTGCTTAAGATTTTTGGTCTACCTCTGCCCCTCC
>NW_028035969.1:0-524 GCF_054177405.1 Leptonychotes weddellii | reverse complement strand
CACATGAGCCCTCCTGGCCTAAATAA
The DNA here is from genome assembly GCF_054177405.1 of Leptonychotes weddellii. Classification (NCBI taxonomy): domain Eukaryota; kingdom Metazoa; phylum Chordata; class Mammalia; order Carnivora; family Phocidae; genus Leptonychotes; species Leptonychotes weddellii. Next base: position 498 of record NW_028035969.1, on the reverse strand, counting down.
ATCCTTTACCAGTAAAAATCTTTGAGTTCCATACTTCTAAATGCAGGATCATGACCCTGGAGTTTTATAAAGAGAATCACCATGGAGAACTATCCCTCAGGGTGTTCCAAAGTCATAAGAGGGACAGGGGTCAGGTAGCCTCATTTTTGGTCACACACACACACACACACACACATACCTCTCTTCCCAGTGAGTGGATAGTGTGTCTGGGACTTTGCAGATTCCAGCCTTCTCTGTCCCTCCAGAAGTCAGGGTCAGCCTGTGCTCACCCAGCCATCCTCAGGGTCACAATTTCCAGAAGGCAGAATCCTCCTCAATAGGAAAACTGGAGACATCTAGTGTGACTGGGGTCCTGTCCCCAGGGCAGCCAGGATGGGCTCTGAACACCTGCTGTCCTGGGATGAGGCTGATGCTCAGGAATCCCTGGGGGAGTCTCTGTCCCCACAGTCAGCTCAGCCCACTCCAACTCTGAGCTCCAGTCAGGGCCTGAGGCTGATC
>NW_028035968.1:0-524 GCF_054177405.1 Leptonychotes weddellii | reverse complement strand
GAGCTGTAACAAAGCCAGCTGATAAGCCTTGCCCTCAAGCTTTTCCTGACCCCAAATTCTCTCTCCTATCCTCATCGACCTTGGGAAATGCAGCATCCCAACTGAGTGTTGGATTCAAACCTGCCTCCTTGGGAGTATTTTCTGTGCAATAAGCAGTGCGATATAGAGATAGAAAAGAAACAGTTTTAGCCTACTAGTTAGACCCTTTGTAAACAAGTTAACTTCTCTGGGACTCAGTTTCCTCTTTTGTAAAGTAAGGCTGATCTCTCCCTCACAGAGCACTGGGGAGAACGTGGTTACATAATGTGGGTCAAGTGCAGAACGCAAACCCCAGCCATGTATCAGGGATTCAGCCTCATCCGTTTATTCATGAACATGTCCTCTGGCACTTACTCATCCCTCCAGCCTAATTACACTGCTATACACAGAGGAGGAGGCAAGGGACCAGGCAAGGAACCCTTGTCCTCCTAGAGCTTACACTCTACCTGGGAAGACAAGCAGTCAACACGGTTACTATTAATCTA
>NW_028035967.1:0-524 GCF_054177405.1 Leptonychotes weddellii | reverse complement strand
GCTCAAAACATTAGAAGGTACGTTTGTGATTTATGGCAACAGGAAATGTAGAATTTAATCCAGAGTCACCCAAATATGGCAGGGTGAGGGTGGTATGAGGAGAAAGATAATAAATGGCCATACCATTTGCCAGGTAGACTCCATGGATCTCAAAATCAATATGCTGAGAAATGCATATTTAAATCCAGTTGCTATGAACACCAACTGCTATGAATACAGGCAATTATATCAGTTGAGTTTACGTTGAAAAGATAAATAGGGAAAGAGTGGAGAGAGTAGTCCTTTCCAGATCCAGTGAGGAGTGTCTCTTGTGCAATAACCATCACCGCACTGCAGTAGTTTCTCCATCTTTCATCCTCACGCCATAGTATGATAGGAGAAGGTGCCAAACACTGACACAAATGTTATGAAACACTGGACTGTGGGAAACCAGGGTGTGCCCACCACCATCCTCTGGGGAGTGGGAGGAAAATAGTGAAGTCTTAAATTTTTTTAATTTTAAAAAAAGAAAATTACAAAAAAAA
>NW_028035966.1:0-524 GCF_054177405.1 Leptonychotes weddellii | reverse complement strand
TTGGGAGAGAATTTTGTTTATTTATTCAACAAATATTTATTTGTTATTAACCTAGTATGTTGCAGATATTGCTATAGGTGCTGGGAGTACAGAACTCATTAAAAAAAATTTTTTTTTAATTTTATTATGTTAGTCACCATACAATACATCATTAGTTTTTGATGTAGTGATCCACGATTCATTGTTTTCGTATAATACCCAGTGCTCCATGCATACGTGCCCTCCTTAATACCCATCACCGGGCTAACCAATCCCCCCTTCCCTCTAAAACCCTCAGATTGCTTCTCAGAGTCCATAGTCTTTCATGGTTCATCTCTCCCTCTGATTCCCCCCCTTCATTTTTCCCTTTCTTCTCCTGATGTCCTCCATATTATTCCTTATGTTCCACAAATAAGTGAAATCATACGATAATTGACTTTCTCTGCTTGACTTATTTCACTTAGCATAATCTCCTCCAGTCCCATCCATGTTGATGTAAAAGTTGGGTATTCATCCTTTCTGATGGCTGAGTAATATTCCATTGT
>NW_028035965.1:0-524 GCF_054177405.1 Leptonychotes weddellii | reverse complement strand
GTTTGCAGTCCCCCACCCCTGTCACCGGTGACAGCAGCAGCAAACGGCCTGCTGTCGTTCTTAAAACAACAAATATCACCGGAGACTGTTTTCGGAACTCCAGGCCAGCCACACGGTCTTAATAAAGTTGGCCATTTACCCAATCTCTCAGAGCCTGAGAAGCGTATTGGTAACAGAATTAAGATCCTGCGTTTTGGGGTGCCTGGGTGGCTCAGTCGTTAAGCATCTGCCTTCGGCTCAGGTCACGATCCCGGGGTCCTGGGATCGAGCCCCGCATCCGGCTCCTTGCTCAGCAGGGAGCCTGCTTCTCCCCTGCCTGCCGTTCCCCCCTGCTTGTGTTCCCTCTCTCTGTGTGTCAAATAAATAAATAAAATCTTTAAAAGAAAAAGAAAAGATCCCGGGTTCCGTTCCAGCTCTGACTTCTGTGCAGACCGATGGAAGTGAATGCCCTTGCTTCATCTTCTCCCTCTGCCTCTCCTCCCCTGCAGGCAGCATCGCCGCCATTACGGTGACGGTCATTGCCG
>NW_028035964.1:0-524 GCF_054177405.1 Leptonychotes weddellii | reverse complement strand
TCCTTTACTGTGCAGAAGCTTTTTATTTTGATGTAGTCCCAATAGTTTACTTTTGCTTTTGTTCCCCTTGCCTCAGGAGACATATTTAGAAAGATGTTGTTAAAGCCAATATCAGAGAAATTACTGCGTATGCTCTCTTCTAGGATTTTTATGGTTTTAGGTCTCACATTTAGGTCCTTAATCCATTTTGAGTTTACTTTTGTATATGGTGTAAGAAAGTGGTCCAGTTTCATTCTCTTGCACACAGTTGTCCAGTTTTCCCAACAACATTTTTTGAAGAGACTGTCTTTCTCATTGCATATTCTTGCTTGCTTTGTCGAAGATTAATTGACCATATAATTGTAAGTTTGCTTCTGGGCTTTCTATTCTGTTCCATTGATCTATGTGTCTATTTTTGTGCCAGTACCATACTGTTTTGATTACTACAGCTGTGTAATATAACTTGAATTGTGGAATTGTGATATCTCCAGTTTTGTTTTTCTTTTTCAAGATTGCTTTGGTTATTCAGGGTCTTTTGTGGTTCA
>NW_028035963.1:0-524 GCF_054177405.1 Leptonychotes weddellii | reverse complement strand
GGACACCACCAGGTCTTGGGCCCCAGCTTTGCAGGGAGCGCTCAGCTGCGGTGGAAGGTTTCCTCTTGGGAGGAAACAAACCAGTCCTTCCTTGAGGTCCCCACAATGTCCCTCTGTGCCTCTCCACCCAGAACTGAGTCTTCTGTCCTCCCTTAACCAGGCACTGGCAAGGGAAGGGGACCAATATACTGGACTCATGTCAGTCAGAATAATCCCTGGGGCTGGGATTGCTAGGACTCACTCACTGCAAGCATTTGCTATGCCAGTAAGTTGTTGGTACAGATTTTCTAATTTAATTCTCATATCCACTTTGTGAAGGTAAATATTACCATTCTTGTCTTATAGGTCAAGGCTCAGAAAGTTTAACTTGTGTCTTTGAAATGTAGTTTTTGTTTCAGGATAAAACATATGACTTTTGGAAAAAATCAAGGTCCAAGGCATATATCAACATATCAGTATCATGGAAGAAACTTAAAGAAAAATTTAATTGAAGTATACATTTGTATAGTCGCAACAGATGTTCT
>NW_028035962.1:0-524 GCF_054177405.1 Leptonychotes weddellii | reverse complement strand
GTGGGCTCCTGACCAGATCCCCTGTCAAAGACGGGTGCCACAGAATGGGCCAGTGTGGTCAGGAAGGTCAGAAAGATGACTCTCCAGGCTGGGGTGTGCCCCTGCTAGCGCCCCTGGTTCGTACCCACCTCCGCTGCCCACTCCCCTCCTGCTGCGCTTCCTGGCCTCTCTCCTGGTGCCTACTGTCCCTCCTTTCTTTTTTTTTTTTTTTTTTTTAAAGATTTTATTTATTTATTTGAGAGAGAGAGAATGAGAGAGAGCAAGCACATGAGAGGGGGGAGGGTCAGAGGGAGAAGCAGACTCCCCCCCGAGCAGGGAGCCCGATGCGGGACTCGATCCCGGGACTCCAGGATCATGACCTGAGCCGAAGGCAGTCGCTTAACCAACTGAGCCACCCAGGCGCCCCTGTCCTTCCTTTCTTGCCTGAAACTTCTGGCTTTCTCCTGTCTCAGCCTTGAGTTTTGCCTTCCTCTTGGGACCTTCCCTGCTCCTGTCTGCTCCTCATTGGAGTAGTTTCATGGAAC
>NW_028035961.1:0-9987 GCF_054177405.1 Leptonychotes weddellii | reverse complement strand
AATCCCGTTTCCTCTCCGGAAGAGTGACGGTGGCAGCACGGGGCTGGGGGCTACCCAGGGGACCCTCCAAGAACTGTCTACCGGGAGAAAGCATAATGGTCTACCTGTCTAAGGGAACATGGTGAATTTAGGGAAAAGAGACTGCAGCAGACTGAGGAAAGCAGGAAGGCTTCTAAAAACAGGTGAGGTTTGAGCTGGATCCTAAAACCTGACAATGAACGTGAGTTCCAACAGATCCAATCTGGTCTTCCTGCTTCCAGACTATTAGTCCTCTAAAATCCACACTCCACGCAGTAACCTTAAAATCACTTCTCTTCTTAAACCTTGCAACTTCACTTCCAGGAAAATCCAAATTCCTTTTCACGGCCAACAAGGCTCACTGAGATTCAATCCCACCTTCTCTGCAGCACTGACCAACATCCAGAACTGTATTCCTGCTCTCCATGCTTCAGTCATGCTAGCCTTCCCCGTGTCCTGGAGGACGCCAAACTTGTTCCCACCTTGGTCATCAGTGTAATGTCTTCCTCAGAGCAGCCTTCCCTGAGGCCAGATCTTAGTTTTTCAAACTTATTTTTACCACAATCCATTATAACAACTACATTTTAGATTATGAGCCAGCAGCTACATAGATAACACATATATCCACAGAAATGATAGTTGCACGAAACAATATTAACACTTAACCACATTTGATGCTATTCTATCCACCTCCATTCAGTTCTATTTCACTTTTTTTTTTTTAAAGATTTTATTTATTTGACAGAGAGAGCACAAGCAGAGGGAGACAGAGGGAGAAGCAGGCTCCCTGCTGAGCAAGGAGCCCGATGTGGGACTCGATCCCAGGACTCTGGGATCATGACCCGGGCCGAAGGCAGCCGCTTAACGGACTGAGCCACCCAGGTGTCCCTCTATTTCATTTTTTTTTTTAAATGTGATCATGAGTACATGAGCTTTTAGTTCACTAATGTTTCCCAGTTAGCAGTTTAAAAAATTCTGTTTTAAATAGATTCTTTCCTACTGTCTCCGCCTTTCTGCTCTGTTATAGCATCCTGTGTGTTTTGTTTGGGGGACTTATTCAATTTCTAATTATTCAGTTTATATTCAATTTATTTATTTTTATATCCCACCAGACTGTAGGCTCCAGAAGGGCAGAGCTGATGCCTGGCATTGTTCGGTGCTGACTTCCTGTAAATTCCTCCTTACCGCATGCAGGTCTGCAATGGGACTGAAAATTTAGGAAATGGAAGATCATAGAACAGGGCTGAAATTTAACTCTGCCTTGGCAGGATAGTAAACAGGCACAATAGACTGTAAGAAAAGAAATAACCTGGCATTACTTTATCCAAGAGCCCAAGGATGCTGAAGAAATGGTTTTGCTCAGTTTCACTTCATTGCTTGACAACAGATGGCTCTGTGCTGGGCACCGGCTCCACAGATAGCCCTTTCCTCTGGCCTCCTCTAGTGGGGAGTTGGTCCTCCTCCACCACCAGACTCCTTCTCTGAAGAAATTCAGGGGTACAAGCAACATAGAGTGTAATAGTCTGTTTCAGCACATTTGCATGTAGGCATATGTGAAGATTAAAACTATTTGGTTAGGCTAGGGAAGAAATTATAGGTAGTTTTCCCTAAAAATTCATTATAATACTACCATTTTGTTTTTACAATCCTAAAAAAAAAAAAAATAGAAACTATTTCTTTACTGGTCAGCTCTGGCTAGGTTGGGCTATGGTAATAACGACCCTAAAATCTCAGGGGCTCCTAACAAAAGAAATGTACTTCTTGCTCTGTTATGTGTCCTTCCTAGGTTGGCTGCAATTCTTCCCCACGTCGTCTTCATTCTGGAACCCAGACAAGGGGCAGACCCAATCTGAGACATGCTGGTCTTGTGGCAAAGGAAGGAAATGAGAGATGGAAGAACCGGATGACAGATCCGAACATTTCTGCAAGAAATGGCTCACATCAATCCCACTCACATGTGATTGGCCAAAGCAAGTCATGTGGGCAAGAAAGGTCTGTGGGTGGGGAATAGAAGGCTTTTACAGCAAATCGTTGCAAACCATAATACAATCTAGCACAATTTATTTATACACCTTTTATAATGGGATGGAGGGGGGGTGCCCTCTGAGGTCTCCTCTCTAGATTTGATAAGAATCTTTGGCCTCTGAATCCTGATCAGCTTCTCGTCAGAGGCCCCTCCCTTTGGGCCATCCAATCCTGACTTTTTTTTTTTTTAAGATTTTTATTTTTAAGTAATCTCTACCCTCAAGGTGGGGCTCAAACCCACAGCCCCGAGATCAAGAGCCATATGCTCCCCGGATTGAGCCAGCCAGGCGCCCCTAATCCTGACCACTAACAGCTTTCCGGGGGCCCAGGTGGGAGAGCCTCCGTGGATTGATTTCTTTGTTCCTGCTGTTTGGCGTCCTGTGATAGGGTAGCTGCACTAGCTCTCAGCTCAGACCCACTGGGAAATGTCTCTGGAAGCCTCTTCAGACCCGTCGTCACCCCCGGGAGCCACGTCCCCTCTTACCTTCTAGGTTCTGCGCGCTGCCCAGCTCCAAAAGGCTCCCGGGACACGTACAAGGCCATGGTGTCGGTTGGGTTCCAAGAGCTATTTTCTCACATCCTGGACTTACTGTTTCGTGACCAAAACACCTAGTTGTGCTAATTTCCAGAAACTCCCAGATTCAGTTCTCTCTGACTCTGCATGCTAGAAACCTAAGGGAAGGAGGCCTACTGTGCACGCCTGAATGCGGAGGTTCTGCCACTTGACTGAGTCTAAGAAGCCCTCAGGAGGCTTATTAAAAGGCAGCTTCCTGATACTCGGGCATTAAAAGGCAGACGGTTTGGGACTGGGCCTAGGAATCTGCATTCAACAATCTCTCTAGGCAACTGACACCTGAGGGAGTTTGCAATGTCCCGATTCTGATGGTCTCCACAACAGGCCTGGGCGGGATCCAGTGCAAGGGCCCCTGCAAGGAAGTGGCCCCCCAGCACAGAAGGCCTTTGAGGGACTGACTGTATGGTCAGAAGACATCTTGGGCCAGGGAGTGAGTACTCTCTTTCCTCCGTCACACTTCTCAAGAGCAGTCACTAAAACTCAAATCACCAAATCCAAAGGCTTCCTCAGAGAGTTCAGACAGCTCCACAGCTGTCAGGTGTCCCAGTTCTAGCGCCTTCCGGCAGGGCTGCTCTGTAATCCTGATTCTACATGAATTGTCTATTTCCTTTTCCACTTCTTTTACTGCTTCCCAGTCTAGAAATCCACAAGACTTTTTCTGGGTCAGCTTTTAAAAAATTGTAATAGATTTTTTTTTTTCTTAACGGTAAAAGTAATGCAACTTACTGTGGAAAGTTTAGCAAATGTAGTAAAGCAAAAATAAGAAAACAAAGACCATCCATAACACTGACGTCCAAAGGTTAGCTATGTGGGATTATCTCTTTCTCTGCTTGTATACTCATATATTTTTATTAAAAATGAGATCACACTGTATATTGTGATCTTATTATTTGCTCTTTGTACTTAATGTATAGTGAACATTTTTTGTTATATTCTTCTAATACATCATTTTTAATGGCTATATTGTATTCCATCATAGATTCCATTTATTTATGCAATTCTCCATTGTGGGACATTTAGTTTCTACTTGTTTTTAATGATAAATAGTGCTTCAATGAATCTCCTTTTGTGAATCATTGTGAACTATTATTCTTTCTGGCTGTAAGTGGAGTATCTCAATGACTAGGCCTTCTTGGGCCTCTGTGTACCATCATATTAAGAACTCCATTGAGTGTGAGTTCAGCTGCCATCTCCCTAGTGGTAATTCCCAAAACCATGTCTCTTGTCCCAGTCCTGCTCCTGGGCAACAGACTTACATTAATACTCTGCCTGTTGTACTCTCTATTCAAAGATCACAAAAGCACCTCAGGCTCAACCACATCCAACAATGAACTCAACATCTTCCTCTTTTTTTTTTTTTTTAAGATTTTATTTTTAAATAATCTCTACACCCAATGTGGGGCTCAAACTCAAAACCCTGAGATCAAGAGCCGCCTGCTCTACTGACTGAGCCGGCCAGGCGCCCCTCCACATTCTTTAATGACCTCCCTTTTATGCCTCCTTTCTGCCTGTGGAGCTAGCGTTCTCCCGCCACATGGGGGTGAATCTTGATGTCCTCTTTCCTCTCTTGATCCCCTTGTATTAAAGTTATCAAGTCTTCTGCCCGCATCTCCACCAGTTCAAATCCTGTCCAATGCTCAAAGCCTATCTCAAATCACTTCATTACAGGAAGCTTACCCTTATCTTTCCAGCTATATGCAATCCCTGAAGGAGAGGGAGGGGAAGACAGAAGAAAAATGTGAAGAAATAATGGCTGAAAAACATGTGAAACTTGATGAAACCGATAAACCCAATGAACCTCAAGCACAAGAAACACACACACACAAAACCTTACTTTTTTGTATATATTATACCTCAAAAAAAAAAAATCAAAGAACATATTTTAAACAACGCTTAAAACCAGTGACAGCTTTTCATCACCAAAAGTTAAAAAAATAAATGAACAAAGTTAAGGATGATGGAAAATTTCTCAGTAGAAACAATATGTACAAGACAGTGGAGCAACATCTTCAAAGTACTGAATAAAAAACAAACAAACAGGGGCACCTGGGTGGCTCAGTGGGTTAAGCGACTGCATTCGGCTCAGGTCATGATCCTGGAGTCCCGGGACCGAGTCCCACATCGGGCTCCCTGCTCAGCAGGGAGTCTGCTTCTCCCTCTGACCCTCCCCCACCTCATGCTCTCTCTCTTTCTCTAATAAATAAAATCTTTAAAAACAAACAAACCTGACTCCCTAGAATTCTATATCCAGGAATAGAATTGTTTGAAAACAAAGGTAAAATAAAGACATTGTCAGATATACGAAGGCCAAAAGAATTCATCAGCAGTAGAACCACACTGCAAAAAAAAAAGTTTTCTTCTGGCAGAAGAAAAATGATACCAGGTGAAAATGTGGATCTACAAAAAGAAAAACACCAGAAATGGTAACTAAATGAGTATATATGTAATTTAAAAAATTATCTTCCTCTTTTTAAAAGATAATTAACTGTTTAGCCAAAAATAAGAGTCACAGAAAGTCAACACAAGAAAGAACCTAGTCAGCCACTCATTTGGAAATGAATTATTTACTGTCATTCAACTGGTGGGAGGGCGAGGGAATATAAATCAGGTTTCCTGATGCCTCATCCAGATTTTCAGCTACTTCACTGAATGATGACAGGTACAAAACTCCTTTCTAACAGACCAGAAACAGTTACTCTTTTTCTGGTTTCCAGATCAAATACCCTTCTCCCTTTTCAATCCTTCCTCTCGCCATTCCTTGCTCACACACTCCCCTCGTGATAATATTTACACAGTGCTTGATAGTTGCCAACTCTTCCATGTCTGTTACCTCACTTGATCCTAAAAACAACTCCCAGAAGTGTGTAGGTCAGGGGTTTGCATCTTCCTGATTTTTACAGATGCAGAAACTGAATCTCAACCAGAGTTAAACTCCCCAGCACAAGGGATTAATAGTGTGGTGAAGTTAGGACTGAAATTTCAACCTTCTGACTCCAGACTGCGTGCTCATTCTGCCAGCCCCATACTGCCTCTCTCACATGCCTGAATTCCATGTTTCTGGCACACATCTTCTAAATTATTTTCTCATACCCAAAATCACGACTTTTATAGGAACACAAAGCAACCTCAGAAAAGCAAAAGTACTACTTTGCTTGGGCTTATTTATAACATGCTCCTTCTCTGAACGTAAAAGGAGTCCTGAAAATGGAACATTGGTCATTTGCTGTAAGCGACATCGAAACAATTAGAAAAAACTAAGTTCACGATGACTATGAACAAATTAGTCACAGGCTAGAAAACAGGGATTAGACCATCACCAAACAGAAGAAAATGTACAATTTATCAATGGAAAGGCTCTTGGTTTTGTATTTCAAGTATTTATTTTATTTTATTTTATTTATTTATTTGACAGAGAGCGACAGCTAGAGCAGGAACACGAGCCCGGGGAGTGGGAGAGGGAGAAGCAGGCTTCCCGCTGAGCAGGGAGCCCCGACGCGGGGACGCAGGTCTCTATCCGGGATCATGACCTGAGCCGAATGCAGACGCCCAACAACTGAGCCTCAGGCGCCCCACAAGTACCTTTAAATGTAGGTATGGTACACCCAACGTTTAGATCATATCCAATTCATATTGAAAACAGTCTATTAGCAGTGTACAGTTTGTGGAGACAAAGTATTTCATTCAGTAAACATTTACCACCCTCCCTTTCCCTCCCAACTTTGTGTGAGCCACTGTGCCAAGTGTTGCAGATGGGAAAAAGAGTAAGGCCTCATCTCTAAGTTGTTCACTAACAGAGACACAGACAAAATAAAACATGAGCTTAATGGAGGGATGTTCCCAGATGCTAGAGGAAGAGGAAAGGAAGCAGGCCGATTCAACAAATCATTTTTCAAAGCGAATGCCCTGGTAGTCCATTTGCCAAATAATCAAAAGAGAAAATGGCCAATTTACAGAGTTTACCTAATTTACTAAAACCTTCTAAGTAATTTTAAGATCTCTCAATATATGTAGATGTGTTCTCTGAGGACTTGCTGTCAGTCGGTCTGCTGTTGTGCTAAGCACCGTACACATTGCCTTCTCTTAGTAAGTTACATGGCGCTCACTAAAGCTCACAGAGGTTAAGTAACTTGGCCAGACTCACACAGTAAATCAGTGGCAGAACTGAAGTTTAAAACCAACTTGTCTGAATCCAGTATCTGATTTCTCAAAACTCCTCTATACAGCCTGCTTTATAATATCTACTGATCTTTTTTATGTGCTAGACACTGTTCTAGATTCTGCACATGAATTGTATCATTTATTATTTACAACTCTGTGAGTTAGCAGAGTCTTTTTCTAGATGAGAAAACAGATTCAGAGAAGTTATACCACAAGTCCTTTTAGGACTCATCTGTTCAGAGCCCTCCAATAGGTTCCCCTTCTACTAAGTCAGTCATCATAATGACCTACAGTGGCCAACCCAATACCTCCCCGAGCTCACCACCCACTGCCCTTGGCTATCCTCCCTTTCCACTCTCCTCACTCAAGCTGGCTATTCTTTGAATTCGCCTAGTGCACTAGTACATATCCCTCTGCCTAAGATCTTCCTCCTTCAGGTTTCACTCACATGTCACCTTATTCCAAGTGCAGCCTTTCCTGACATCCTTTAAAATTGTACCCACCCCATTCCCCTTTCTTGTCTCCTTCTCTCCGTAGCTCTGTCACTAACTTACTATATCGTTTTAAATCATCAGTCTCTCCCCACTAAAAGGAGACCAAGGAGGGTTTTTTTGGTTTTTGTTTTGTTTTTTTTTACTGTTTTGCCCATCACTGTGTCTCTTGCACTTGGAGCAAAGTACAGGCTCAAAATATATCAGTTGAGTTAAACTTTTGCTCAGGGTTAGAGTGTGAATTGGGTACTGAACCCAGCAGATAATCCCTAACACCATCCTCTTTCCATTACGTCAAATGTGCTAATAATGCCAGAGAAAATGCATGCTCCAGTGAGCTCAATTTTGGAAACAAGGGCCTCACAGGGCTCAAGTTTTGTTTCATAGGCCTCAGAAACCCCTGGAACTTTATGGAGCTTTTACAGCTAGCCACATTCATATAAGTAAATGTTGAGAATGTGAAGCAAGAAGGCCAAAACCGGAGCACAGAGTGGACAAAGCAGATGGAGGTGAAAAAGCTACAAAAGGAAACCGAACAGATGACAAAGATAGGCAAAACTCAGTGAAAAGTTTGAAAGCCAAGAGGTTGGGTAGTCAACGATGTTGGATGATAAAAACCAAAACTGAGGTTAGAAAGTTTAACAGGGGGGCACCTGGGTGGCTTACTTAGTTGAGCGTCCGGCTCTTGATTTCAGCTCAGGTTATGATTTCAGGGTCCTGGGATCGAGCCCCACGTTGGGACTCTGCACTCATACTCATCAGGGAGTCTGCTTGGGATTCTCCCTCTCCCTCTGCCTCCCCCCAAGCTTGCACTCTGCTGATGGATAAATTTTTTTTTTTTTTAAAGATTTTATTCATTTATTCGACAGAGAGAGACACAGCGAGAGAAGGGACACAAGCAGGGGGAGTGGGAGAGGGAGAAGCAGGCTTCCCGCAGAGCAGGGAGCCTGATGCGGGACTCAATCCCAGGACCCTGGGATCATGACCTGAGCCAAAGGCAGACGCTTAACGACTTAGCCACCCAGGCGCCCCAGATGGATAAATTTTTTAAAAAAGCAAATATAACAGGACTTTGTGATTTAGGAAGGCATCAGGATCTCATGAGACTTTATTATGGGAATATCAGAAGCAGTGCCAAACTCAAGTCAGAATGGTGAGATTTATGAGCTCCTTACTTAAGCTGGAGTTGCTTCCTATTTTAAAAAACAAGGCCAAACGCCTAAACATTTATCTTTCAGTGTTATCTCTACCTGAATTTTAGAATCAAATATACTAGTCTACTAACATTTTTCTGCAAAACTAGCAGAGGGAATTTACCTTTTTAAGGCAAACAATTTTGGCATGTTCAGGAGGATATTTAACTGTTATATGACAAATTTCCCTTTACTGGAAACATGACCCCTTAACAATCTAAGTTTTTCCCCTGCCTTAGGGAAAATGACTGGGTTTAACACATTGTGACTGTCCTTCATGAAGTCCAAGGCCTGTGCCCTTTTCCAGAAGATAAACCTGCTCCAAATAAAGTCGTGATTAAAAGTCATGATGGCCCACCATTTCCACTCCAGGAGGAACAATGCCCAGTTGGGCCCACAGAGCTTGGCTATGGATTACAGGCAAATGCCACTCCCACCCCCAGCCCTAAAAGGAGCCCCACCAAGTCAGGGTCCTGATGTGTTCACATTTTGATGTAATCCCACCATTAATAAAGAGCTAATAAGAGTTTGGTTAATATCTAAACACGGCTTAGCATGATCTTAACAGACAACACAATTAAATCAACAGTAATAACTAAGGTAACTTGATGATCTCTAAGATTTCTTTTTCAGTTTTTATAAAGAAACAAAGTGAGACCTAGCCCAGAAAAGTTATGATTTTGAAGTGTTCTAAAATCGTAAGATCAGTAAAATAATTACCCGAAACTGGGTATACTCCCAGACACAACTGTATGTCCTTTCTAAATATAAAGTTTACTCTTTATTTTGGTGGTGGCAGGTGTTTATAAAAGTGAGACTGCAGCCAAACAATTCCATTAACCCTTTAAGAAATGTGTAAAATACGTTCATGTGTCTATATGGTCGATGTGAGCAAGGCCACTACTACTACATTCTTAGCAAGATGCAAGGTGGAGTAGTTTTAGGAGAAAAGTTTTAGTTGTGCATATAAGCACAGTTTGCTTTCTCTTTGGCTCCACTCTGAAGGTCAACTGATACATTTTTCAATTATTCTTGAACTACTGAATTCTTTTTTAGGATTTTTATTTTTTCATTTGACAGAAAGAGAGCACAAGCAAGGGGAGCGACAGGCAGAGGGAGAGGGAGAAGCACGCTCCCCGCTGGGCAGGGAGCCCCATGCAGGGCTCGATCCCAGGACTCCAGGATCATGACCTGAGCTGAAGGCAGGCACTTTTTAAATGGCTGAGCCACCCAGGCGCACCTATTGAATTATTCTTGATGAACTCATTACCTAAATACTAAATGATCTCTACATAAAAAGACAGCTTGCTACCCTCATCATATAATTTTTCTAACAAACCATCAGTAATTTCTGGCCTGTGATTCAAGTAATATCTTCACCATAACGTTAAGTAAGATTTGCGTTACTGGACTAAAGAAATGCTTTCTAATTAAGCCGCATTGTATTCTCAAAGTACCAAAAGATCCTGACAGTCTGAGTTTACTGTAATGGAAGATGTTAAATTCTATCTACCAAAAAAGAGTAATG
>NW_028035960.1:0-7896 GCF_054177405.1 Leptonychotes weddellii | reverse complement strand
GCCACATGTAAATTACATGAGGCTAGGGACTCAATCTAGTTTTCTGCTCTGTACCCAGTGCTTAGTCCCATGGCTGGCATGTAGGAGGAAATCAATCATTGTTGAATGAATGCATGAGTAACTGGTTGGATACCTTAAGCAACTAGAAGGTGTAACATAGAAACTGGGAGCAGGCCATCTATTTCATCTGGCACTTTAAGAGTCTGAGACAGCCCTCAGCTCCCAAGAGATCTCTTCTTTCCTCTTGGAAACATCTGACCTGCAATCTTGACTTCATGACTCAGAGCCTGTTTCCTTTCCTCTAGTTGCCTCTTAACACATTGGTCTCATATGTGAACCTTATCACCAAAGACCAAGCTTAGAGCATCCATGGCATGCCAAGTCAGTTGCCAAATAACAAAATGTCTTAGAAAAGACTTGGGCCAATGAGTCATTCCCCCCAAATTCTCCTTAATCCACAGTGAGTGCAGTGGGTAAGAACACCAGCTTTGAGGTCCAGAAACCTGGGTTTTAATCTTATCTCTACCTTGTTCTAACCATGTGATCTTAGACAATGTACTTAGCTAGCTAAGCCTCAGTTCCTCATTCAGATAATAGGACAGCCTTCTGGGTTTGTTCTGAGGATTAAATGAGGTGCTGTGCATCGAGCCCTTGGCACAATTTTTGACACCCCAGTTGCTGTTAAGAATGTTTGAAATTCTTAAGCATTCAGTCACTGTTCCCACAATGTTATTATTGATTATTTTGATATCTGTGTCCCTCTTATGATATTATAATGCCACATCCCTTTCTACTTTGTACCTTTGGATCTCACCACGGTTCCCTCACCATGCATCTGTCTTCACATGAAGTATGATATTTTGAGAAATAAACTTCTGATTTATTTTCTTATATCTTGAACAAAAGAGCATGTTTGGAGGTACTTGGAAAACCATAAAGGGCTTCAGAGATATACTTGTGCACTCAGAGACTTCTGTTTGTCTGTTTGTGTGTTAGTTTCTTTTGGAGACAGTGTGATAGAACAGGACTCCTTTGGGTGTTGGTTGGAGTGAAAACAAGCGATCATTTAACTTTTCAAAGACTCAGTTTCCCCATTTGGGGATTAGGGATAATAATAAGGCCCACCTACAGAGTGATTTTGTGTGTCCTTGGAGGTGGTAGATATGAAATCACTTACAGGAAATATGGCAGAAATTCAAATGTCTTCCCCCTACAACTCCCCTTCTTCTCCATCTCATTTGTGATTTAATTATATCTATATAATGTAATCTATACATCTATTTAGTTATATCTCATCTCTCTTATCCAAACACCTTTTTTTTTTTTTTTTACTAATATAGAGGAATTTCTTTAAAAAGTTTTTCTGCCTTGCCTACTGGCCTTCTTATCAGCTTTTGTCCTGAAGACCATGGAGGAGGCCCCATGGGATGGACAATCACGTGCAAAGATTCTGCACTGAGCCTTGAGCTGCTCCACATATATATTCTCTTGTTGTTTGGTGATATTCTCATTCCCTTAAGCTGCAGCTTTTCCACACACAGCACATTAGGCCACTGTAATCATAGCAGCTGATTGATTTTAAACCATGGGTGTCCCCATTGCTCAGAAAACATCCAGTAAGCACTGGTTGACTGACTTCTGAGTTACAAAATTAATGTGTCTGGAAAGCAACAGGATAAGGGTATGCTATGTTTTTGGTTTTGATTTTATATTTTTAGTTGTCTAGAGAAGTGGATTTTTTTAACCCCTTTAAATATCCTGGAGTTGATTCTCCTCTCTTATAGTCAGTGGACCTCTGCAAACTCGTGGTCAAACTGTGGTCTGGATTGGCAGGATCAGCAGCAGCTGTAAGCTTTTTAAAAATGCGTAATCTCAGGTCTTAGCCCAGGCCCATTGAATCAGAAATCAGAAGCTTCATTACCATACCAACCCCATGATTGTGACACACTAGAAGAGCTATTTTGTAGTTCTGTGGTCCCGGATGGATCCAGCAGAACTTAGGCCCAGCTTCAGCCTTTTAAGGCATTGGGAGCCTCTGGGCTCTGGGGTGACATGCAGAGGAGAAATGGCACAACTCTTTAGAAGACCACCCACTAAGGTCAGATAAGACCTTTATATCTGCGGAAACTTTGCTTCTTTGCCTGGTGCCAGATGCCTTTGGCCTGACCTCATTTTCCCTGTCTCTATAGATCTGTGGTCCCTCTGGATACCAATCACCAGAGCTGCAATGTTATCTCTTCTGATGCCCCAAAAGCCTCCTTAAGAACTTGCTGACTGATTCAGTTAGAGAAATCCAAGTATCAAGAAAGGAAGCACAAATTAGTTTGTTTTTGCCTTGCTTATCTGTCTAGAGAAAGCATCTCTGCTCTTTCAAATGTCTGATAAATGGACTTGATCCTCTTCAAGCAAACACATGGTTAAGCAGTGGGAATTGTGGGTTTTTGGAGAGTTTGCTGTCTGCCAACAAATCCCTTGAGGTTCTCTTTTCCATCTTGATGACAGAAATTTTCCAAGACATGGAACCTCCAAGTTTATGTTTGAGAATCCCTGGTGCAGGTTTCTCTTCTTTGCTCCCCATGAAGATGTGGCCTGTGTAGAAGTTGGAGTGTCTGAGAAGGGGTTGGTAATGACTGGGATAGGGGATCAGCAGAGCTATCTTTTGGTGTCAGTTTATTACTAACAGGGTTGTTGGCTTATCAGCTTGATTTTTCTATTCATTCAACCCTTCCTCATTCAGCAGATAGATTTTAAATTCACAGCATTGTGCCTCTGGGGCCATTCTTCCTGGGTTTGCATCCTGGCTTCTCATTTAGCAGCTATGAGGCCTCTGACAAGTTATTTAACCTCCATGTACCTCAGTTTCCTCATTTATAAAATGGGGTTAATAAAAGGATCCATTTCAAAAAAAAAAATGGATCCATTTCATTGTTTTTTTTTTCCCTGAGGATTTGGTGAATTAGTATTTCCATATATTAACTGAATCATTCTTGGTGCCTGGTGGGCACCATTTAAGTATTTGCTGTTGTGTTAATACTGTAGGTGGGGCACATTGCTAGGTAGCAGCATAGAGCAAGGGCCCTTTCCTGACAGCGCACCTCTCCTGGGGAAATGAGCAGTATACCACGTCGTACCAGTGTGATATTTATCAGAAGTGCATGGAAAGAGACATGCAGGGTGCAGTGAGGGTGAATTCAGGTGCATCTGGCCCACTTGGGGCATGTCCTGGAAGTTGTCCCTAAGAGGTGACCTTTGTGCTGGGCTTCAGGAGGCTAGGGGAGAGCCCCAAGAGAATGGAAGTAAGCCAGTGTGGCTGGAGGGCAGACAGTGGGGTATGCCCAGAGCTGAGAAGACAGGTAGATCATCAGATAGAAATTCTTCCTTAGGAATTCTCAACGTTTAATGAACTTCAGATTTGCCTGGAGAAGCTGCTTAAAAATGCAGAACCTCTGGAGGTTCTGATTCAGGGGATCTGGGTTGGAAGTCTTCATTTTAACGAGAATCTTGGGGTGGTTGGCATAGCAGATTCATAGAAGATAGTGCTGATAGCACACTGAGGCCCTGTGAGAGATATGTGTTTTTATCTTAATCTTGAGAGAATTGGAGAACCACTCAAGAAGTTCTTTGGTATAATTGTGGTACAATTTCCATACAGGGCACATTCACATTTTTAGGTTCTATGGGTTTTAGCAATAGTTAACTAATAGTTAAATAATAGTTATGTAACCAACAACCTGTCACAGTCAAGATCTAGAGTATTTCCATCAGCCCCAAAGTTCTCTTATGCCCTTGACTAAAAAGTCAGGCCCTTCTTTCTCTCCCAGCCCCTGGCAATCCCTCATCAGTTTTTCTCCACAGACTTTGCCCTTTTCTGAGTGTCATATGAATGGAATCATACAGCGTGTAGTCTTTTGTGTCTGGCCTCTTTCACTTAGCATAATGCTTTTGCCATCAATCCATGTTATTTCATGTGTCAGTAGTTTATTTCTTTTTATTTATGAATAATATTAAATTGAATGTGTGTATCAGTTTGTTTATCCATTCAACAGTTGATGGACATTTAAGCTACTTCCAGTTTTTAGAGATTGTGAATAAATGTGATATAAACATTCTTATGCAGTTATTTGTGTAGACATGTTTTTATTTCTCTTGCATAAATACCTAGTAGTGAAATTGTTCTATCATATAGGATGTACATGTTTAATTTTTAAGAAACTGCCAAACTGTCTTCCAAATTGGCTTTGTATTCCCATGAGTAATGAGTGAGTTAGTCTGTAATAATGATGCTGTTAGTCTGTATCTTTACCAGCACATGGTATTATCAGTTAAAAAAATTTTTTTAGCTATTTATTATGGTTTGAATTTGCAATTTCCCAGTTGCTAATGACATTGAGCATCTTTTCATGTGTTTATTTATCATGCATTCTTAGCTTTTCTTTGGTGAAGTGTTTGTTAATGCATTTTGACTATTTCAAAAAGATTGTATTGTTTTATTCTTATTGAATTTTGAGAGTTAAGTATTCTAGCTATAAGTCCCATATCAGTGGTATGTTTGCAAATATTTTCTTTTAGTCTATGACTTGTCTTTTCATCTTATTAATACTGTCTTTCAAAAAGCAGAAGTTTTAAACTTTATAAAGTCCAATTTATAATTTTTTTTTCTTTTCTAGTTCATGGTTTTTGTGTTTTATCTAAGAAATCTTTGCCTAACCCAAGGTTGTAGAGATTTATCTTTTAGAAGTTTTATGGTTTTAGGTTTTAAATTTAGGTCAATGATCCATTTACGTTTACATCTATGATCTAGCTTTGAAGCATAGTATGGGTCATGATTCTTATCAATATACCTTTATTAAAAAAAATCAATTGACCACAATATATTTGGATCTATTTTGGGAATTCTGTTCTACTTCATTAATCTGTATGTTCATATTTTCATCAATACCATAATACAGGGGTTGGCAAACTATGGCCTGTTGGCCAAATTTATCCTTCTACATATTTTTGTAAATAAAGTTTTATTAGAACACAGTCATACTCATTTATTTAAGGAACTTCTGTGGCTGCTTTTGCTCTGTAGTAGGTGTGACAGAGCCTGTATGGCCTGCAAAGACTAAAATATTTCTATGTGGCCTTTTATATGAAATGTTTGTTGACTCCTGCTCTAATGTTTTAATTACTCTACTTTTATAGTAATTCTGAAAATCAGATAGTGTGAGTTATCAAACTTTGTCCTTTTTCCAAGTTATTTTAGCTTTTCTAGGTTCTTGCTTTTTCATTTCATATAACTTTTAGAACCAATTTGCCAGTTTTTAACAAGAACCTGGTGGGATTTTGATTAAGATTGCACTGAATCTTTAGATCAATTTGGGGAGAATTAAAAGTATTAAATCTTCTGTACTAAACATAGTACATTTTTCCATTTATTATTATTTTTTATTTCTCTCATTAATATTTCATAGTGTTCAGCATACAAATCTAATACTTATTATGTTAGCTTTATCCCTAAGTATTTCATGTTTTTGGATGTTATCATAAATGGTGCATTAAAAAAATTCAATTTCCAAGTGTTCATTGCTAGTGTATAGAAATACAATTGAGTTTTTCACATTGATCTTATTTCCTGTGACCTTGTTATACTCACAAATACATTCTAGTGGCTTTTTTGTAGATTCTTTGTGATTTTCTACTCAATCATGAGATCTATAAATAGTTACAGTTTTCTTTCTTTACAACCTGTATGCCCTTTATTTCTTATTTTTCCATATTGTACTGTCTAGGACTTCCAGTATAATATTGAATGGAGTGGTAAGAGTGGACATCTTTGCCTTGTTTCCGATTTAGGGGGAAACTAAAGTGTTTTAAACAAGGAGCTGATATTATCTGATTTTAATTTTGTATAGCAGCATTCAGGCTCATGTGATTAGTTCCTGCCTGTTTCAAAGGGATGATACTGTGCATGTATATCTCCTGTATCAGTTAGCTTTCATCATAATAATGCTGTGTAACAAATAACCACAATATCTCAGTGGCATACACATCAATAGACATTTAGTTTTTGCTCTGTATCTGTGGATTAGCTGATACTTAGGGGCTCTAGGCTGGGCTAGGCTCCAGGCTGTGTGCTGGGTTAAGTTTATTCCACATGTTTCTCATCCTTCTTGGACTGTGTCTACCACGGGCAGAGTTTTCTTTTGTGTAAGGCAGGAGCACAGAGGGCAAGCCTAGCTGTGACATATGTTTTAAATGGTATTATGGTATTATGTCTGTTATTATGTCTGGTATTATTTCTGTTAACATCCCATTGGCCAAAGAAGTCACATGATCAAGCTGAAGGTCAAGTGGAGGGACGTATAACTTGCCCCACCGTGAGGCTATGGTGGGGAAGTGGATGAATAATATTACTCCAGGGTAGCAAAGAACTGGGGTCAATAATTCCATCATCATCTCTCTCTTTTTTTAATTTAAATTTAATTAGCCAAGACATAGTACATCATTAATTTCAGATGTAGTGTTCAAAAATTCATCAGTTGCATATAACACCCAGGGCTCATCATATCACGTGTTCTCCTTAATACCCATCACTCAGTTACCCCATCCCCCCCCACCCATCTCCCCTTCCGCAACCCTCAGTTTGTTTCCCAGAGTTAAGAATCTCTCATGGTTTGTCTCCCTCTCTGACTTCTTCCCATTTAGTTTTCCCTCCCTTTCCCTCTGATCCTCCACACTGTTTCTTATATTCCACATATGAGTGAAATCATATGATATACACAATGGAATATTACTCAGTCATCAGAAAGGATGAATACTTACAGTTTACATTGACATGGTTGGAACTGGAGGGTATTATGCTAAGTAAAATAAGTCAATAGGAGAAAGCCATCATCATATATCTTAAATGAGGAAGGAGTCAAACTGCATGTAGTAGGCAGGCTGGGAGGACTTTAAGGGCCAGAAGAGTGTCTGCCTTACTTCTCTCTGTATCCATTGGAATAGCATAAAATGCCTGGCTCATCATAAGCGCTTAACACATTTTTGTTGAATGAATGACTGGCATTTGTTAGTGGTTCACAAGTTAGCTTATTTTCTACTGCTAGTCAGGAGATTCTTGGTCCAACATGAACTTTACTTCTTATCTGTGTTTATACATCAGCTGAATTGGCTCCAGAAAGCTACTTTTCTTTTTTTTTTTTTTTTAAAGATTTTATTTATTTATTTGAGAGAGAGAATGAGAAAGAGAGAGCACATGAGAGGGGGGAGGGTCAGAAGGAGAAGCAGACTCCCTGCTGAGCAGGAAGCCCGATGTGGGACTCGATCCTGAGACTCCAGGATCATGACCTGAGCCGAAGGCAGTCGCTTAACCAACTGAGCCACCCAGGCGCCTGAAAGCTACTTTTCAATGACAGTAAAAAGGATGAGAAAAAAAACCCAAAAAAACACACCTTTTGTCCGAGGGTAGGCTGTTCTCATTGGAAAATACCTGGAAAGAGCCCAGAGTGAAAATAAGGACACCTGGGTGTGTGTTCTGGTTCTGTTCATTAGCTGCATAACATCAATCAATTTATGTAGTTTTATCTGTAAAATGTAAAATTCTTTACCATAGTTTGCTCTGCCCACCTAACAGGACTTTTGTGATGAGGTATATGAGACATATGAAATGTATCTACATGATATATATGAAATGGTAAAGTATATGAAATCATAAAGAGCTATAACTATGAAAGGCTATAAACTCTAGGGAATTGCTATTCTGACATTAACAGGTTATAGGGTTGATGGGGAGATAGTCTCATCTCTGAGAACAGCAACACTCTGAGGTTCTGATGCTTCAAGGGAGGAGCCTCATAGCTTTCAATACTCTTTTTACAAAATCACAGCCTTTTATTTTCCCACCCCTTGCTT
>NW_028035959.1:0-524 GCF_054177405.1 Leptonychotes weddellii | reverse complement strand
GGGGAAACTGAGTGAATCATCATGGAAAACTACCAACTTACAAAGGGAGATGGAAACACAAGGAAAAAGGTATAACAGTGATACAAAACAACCAGAAAACAAAAGATAAAATGACAATAGTAAGTCCTTATGCATCAATAATCGCCTAAATGTAAATGGATTGAGTTTACCAATCAAAAAACACAGAGTGACTCCATAAAATAAAAACATAGACCCAAGTATATGATGCCATCAGAAGGCTCATTTTAGCTGTAAGGACAAATAGGTTCAAAGTGAAGGAGTGGATGATGGTATCCCAAGCAAATGGTAAAGAAAGAGAGCAGGTGTAGCCAAGCTTGTATCAGAAAAGATAGATTTCAAGCCAAAAATAATGACAAAATACAAAGAAGGTTACTCTGATTCCATACAAATTTTAGGATTGTTTGTTCCACCACTTTGAAAAACATCATTGGAATTTTGATCGGGATGGCATTGAAGGTATAGATTGCTCTGGGTAGCATAGACATTTTAACAATGTTTATTCT
>NW_028035958.1:0-524 GCF_054177405.1 Leptonychotes weddellii | reverse complement strand
TTATTTACACGCCACCGAAAGACAATTTCCACAGTAGTTGTCCATAAGCAAAGAAAACTTAAGAGACAAGAGATCACCAACTCGAATTCCCAGGTAATGAAAGATCCTCGCTTTTCCTGCTTCCCAGCGAACGGGCGGCCCCTTCCTCTGTGACTGACCACAAGCAGTTAGGGGCTCACCTCCTGCTGCGTGCTGACCAAGCAACGTTACTAATCGTTTACACGTCCGTCTCCACCCATGGAGCCAGGTCCCCGTCTATACGTCACATTTACACTGATTAGTCCCTTAGGGTTTCTGAAGCGCGGCTGATACCCAGCAGGGCCCCGGGCTCGCCAGGCAATGGAAAAGGACAGGAGGCCTCGTGGGAGTCCCAGAAAGGCTTCACAGGGACTTGTGCTCCGCACAACGAGGCCGCCGGAAGGAAGGAATTCTCGGGCTGGCTCCCCGAGGGGCGGTCAGGGAGGGTTTTTTACGGAAACTTAGGTGGGGAGAGGGTTTAGTACAAGCAGGTGGAGGCGGGGGTG
>NW_028035957.1:0-524 GCF_054177405.1 Leptonychotes weddellii | reverse complement strand
TAATACCATACATTCTAGCAATTTTGCTCCTTGGTAACTACCCAAAGAACTTGCAAATGTCTGTCCACACAAAAACTTGTACACATATGTTTGTGACAGTATTATTTATAATTGCCAAAACTTGGAAGCAACCAAGAGGTCTTTCAATAGGTGAATGGATAAATAAACTGTGGAATATCCAGACAATGGAATATGATTCAGCACTAAAAAGAAATGAGCTATCAGGCCAAAGGGACATGGAAGAACCATAAATACATATTACTATGTGACAGCAGTCAGTGTGAAAAGCTACATACTGTATGATTCCAATTTTGTGGCATTTTGTAAGAGGCAAAACTATGGAGACAGTGAAAAGGTTAATGTGTTCTAGGAGTAAGGGTGGGTGAGGGATGGATAGGCAGAGTGCAATCTTTAGGGCAGTGAAAATACTCTGTATGATACAGTAATGGAGGAAATATGTCGTTATACATTTGTCCAAACCCATAGAATATACAATATCAAGAGTGAACACTAAGGTAAATGTA
>NW_028035956.1:0-524 GCF_054177405.1 Leptonychotes weddellii | reverse complement strand
ATATCGCCTCGGATTCACTTCTCCGCACGTCCTACCTTCCAGAAAGTGGTCGCTTTTCTGTTCAGAGAGTTGTTGCTATTCCTTTCTTCGATCTCCTGTTGAGTTTGTAGGTGTTCAGAATGGTTTGATCCCTATCCAGCTGAATTCCTGAGAGGAGACGAAGTCCAGGTCTCCTACTCCTCCGCCATCTTGCTCCGCCTCCTGCATACAATTTATATATGAAATATTGAGTCTATTGATTATACTTGAAGCAAAATAGGTCCTCTAATATTATGTACATTACGTAAATAAGAATTAGACAAACTTCAGGATCCATTTGGCATTACTACCTATTTAACCATATACTTATGTATTTATGCAGCTAGGTATGTATATTTGTAACTGTTCCATCTATCTATCTATCTATCTATCTATCTATCTATCTATCTATCATCTATCATAGTGCTATAAAGACTTAAGGAAGAACGGTTTTCAAGAGTAAACAGTCAGATATTTAAAAATGGTGAGCTGCCAGACTGCGAAAT
>NW_028035955.1:0-524 GCF_054177405.1 Leptonychotes weddellii | reverse complement strand
TTATTTACACGCCACCGAAAGACAATTTCCACAGTAGTTGTCCATAAGCAAAGAAAACTTAAGAGACAAGAGATCACCAACTCGAATTCCCAGGTAATGAAAGATCCTCGCTTTTCCTGCTTCCCAGCGAACGGGCGGCCCCTTCCTCTGTGACTGACCACAAGCAGTTAGGGGCTCACCTCCTGCTGCGTGCTGACCAGGCAACGTTACTAATCGTTTACATGTCCGTCTCCACCCATGGAGCCAGGTCCCCGTCTATACGTCACATTTACACTGATTAGTCCCTTAGGGTTTCTGAAGCGCGGCTGATACCCAGCAGGGCCCCGGGCTCGCCAGGCAATGGAAACGGACAGGAGGCCTCGTGGGAGTCCCAGAAAGGCTTCACAGGGACTTGTGCTCCGCACAACGAGGCCGCCGGAAGGAAGGAATTCTCGGGCTGGCTCCCCGAGGGGCGGTCAGGGAGGGTTTTTTACGGAAACTTAGGTGGGGAGAGGGTTTAGTACAAGCAGGTGGAGGCGGGGGTG
>NW_028035954.1:0-524 GCF_054177405.1 Leptonychotes weddellii | reverse complement strand
TTCTGTCAGAAAAAATAGACTTAAAATCTGTAACCAGAGACTTAGAAAGGCATTACCTAGTGATAAAGGGATCAATCCAACAAGAGAATAGGACAGTTTCTAAGTTATCTGTGCACCCGGCACAGAAACACCCAAGTACACAAGTTATTCACTGATATTAGCAGGCATAAAGGGAGATGTCCACGGTGATACGGTAGCAGGAGAGGATTGTAACACCCCACTTACCTCTGTGGACAGATCATCCAGACAGAAAGATGCATTGACCTTGACAACACACGAGTCCAGATGGACATAACAGATACACACAGAACAATCTGTCCCAGACAGCAGAATACACATTCATCTCAAGGGCATGTGGAGCGTTCTCTGGAGTTGATCACAGGTTGGGCCACAAACCAAGTCTCAGCAAACTGAAGACTGAAATCTCATCAAGCATCTTTTTAAACCACATGAAACTAGAAATTGGTGACAAGAAAAAAATGGAAAAAACACTAACATGTGGAGGCTAAACACATGCTACTAAA
>NW_028035953.1:0-524 GCF_054177405.1 Leptonychotes weddellii | reverse complement strand
TGTATTGATAACTGAAGAAATTATATACATAATTTGAGCAAAAAAAGTTTATGCTATGTTAAATTACTTGGCACAAAGAGTTCTTTTGAAAGATTTTATTTATTTACTTATGAGAGAGAGAGTGCACAAGTGGGAGTGTGCGGCAGGGTAGAGGGCGAGGGAGAGGGACAAGCAGACTCTACGCTAAGCGTGGAGCCCAGTGCAGGATCACGGCCTGAGCTGAAATTAAGAGTTGGACACTCAACTGAATGAGTCATCCAGGTACCCTACAAATAAAAAGTTTTAAGGACAAATAAAAGTAAGTCCCTATGGAAGTAGCAGACAGGGCCTTCTCTGCCTGTGGGTATTCATGTGTCACTTCAATATCCAGACCCCAGGGTCCTCGGTTGCAGAGCCCCCATGTGTGAACCTGCAGGACCCCCAACCCTCCTTCCTCATCAGGGACCCCACAAGGAGTCCCAGCTGATACTGCAGGTCAGCCTGGCTCACAGGGTGTGGCACTGTTCCTCTTTTTCTGGGCTGCC
>NW_028035952.1:0-524 GCF_054177405.1 Leptonychotes weddellii | reverse complement strand
TGTACATTTGGGATGACTAGGTAGGAAGATTATGAGTATTTTTTAACTTGTGCCACTGCAGGGAAGAGGACAGGTTCATGAGGTATCTGGGCAAATACAGAGAGAGGATCTGTAGCATAAGGTGGGTAATGATATTGAGACCTGTGTGTGACCATGTCTGTGACCTCAGACATTGCACTAAGAACATTTGGACGATTTGAGACATGAGCGTTGCAGAGATCTGTTCATTCCAACCTTCTCACCATTTCCCTCTGGCATTTACTCTGTGACCTGGGACAAGTCATTCAGTGCCCCTGAGCCTCCAACCTCGGTCCCCTCCTCTGTACTCAGGGCATCATACAAGTCCCCACGTCCTCGCTCTGGGTGAGGGCTACGTGACCTGCCATATGCGGGAGACTTCGAACAGCACGTGGACACAGTGCCATGAACGTGATCAGTGTCCTCGGTTACTCATGCGGACCAGATGGCTGGTGGCCCGCCCTGAGGCAGTGTATGGTTCTCATGAGAAAGCCACTTGACATGCC
>NW_028035951.1:0-524 GCF_054177405.1 Leptonychotes weddellii | reverse complement strand
TGAGACCCACCCATCCCAGGCATGGGTGACCCTCATCAACAGCATCCATGACCTTATGGCTCTTACTTCAAATGCCACCTTCACGAAAAGTAAGATGGAGGGTGGGCGTGCAAACAGAATGGCACTCATCGTGGGACGTCTCTTCCTGCAGGACTACCACCTGCCTTCAGGCTCTCACGCATCCTTCCTCAATGCCTCAACATCCACGACATGCTCTCACCTCGGGCTCCACGGAAATGCCCCCACTCGCCCCAACCGACACCATAAGTAAAGAAACGCGTCCTCGTGGCAGAGACTGTGAGTGTGTTCACTGCATTCCTAACGCGATGTGCACAGGCGTCCATGAATACGTTTACAAGCAACTTCTATCCTACGGCTGCATGAACATCAAAAGGATGCCATTTCCGGTGGTAGGGGTGTGAGTTTAGCCACGGAAAGGCAGAACGTGGCCATTAAAAAAATTCCCCCAAGATCACCAGATTGGGAAAGTTGGGGAGACGTTGTCCGGCAAGAGCTGTGAGGAC
>NW_028035950.1:0-524 GCF_054177405.1 Leptonychotes weddellii | reverse complement strand
TTCTTAATCGCAGGAAACAAACTGAGTGTTGTTGGAGTGGGGGGTGGGGTGGGAGGGATGGGGTGACTGGGTGATAGACACTGGGGAGGGTATGTGCTCTGGTAAGCGCTGTGAATTGTGCAAGACTGTTGAATCTCAGATCTGTACCTCTGAAACAAATAATGCAATATATGTTAAGAAAAAAAAAAGAAGAAGAAGATAGCGGGAGGGGAAGAATGAAGCGGGGGAAATCGGAGGGGTAGACGAACCCTGAGAGACGATGGACTCTGAAAAACAAACAGGATTCTGGAGGGGAGGGGGGTGGGAGGATGGGTTAGCCTGGTGGTGGGTATTGAGGAGGGCACATTCTGCATGGAGCACTGGGTGTTATGCACAAACAATGAATCATGGAACACTTTATCTAAAACTAATGATGTAATGTATGGGGATTAACATAAGAATAAAATAAATAAATAAATAAATATTTTCTGCCAGAATACCTAGCATGGTGGGGGTTTTGGTAGCTGGACCCTGACTGCAATGGG
>NW_028035949.1:0-9988 GCF_054177405.1 Leptonychotes weddellii | reverse complement strand
AACAAAGAAACAAAGGAAAAAAAGAGATGAACCAAAAAACAGTCTTCAATATAGAGAACAAGCTGATGGTTATCACAGGAGAAGTGCTTGGGGCAATAGGTGAAATAGGTAATGGGGATTAAGAGTGCACTTACTATGATGAGCATTGCAGTGTATAGAATTGCTGAATCTCTATATTGTACACCTGAAAGTAATATAACACTGTATGTTAATTATACTGGAATAATTAATTAATTAAAAAGAGTTACAGAAGGAGAGTATAGCAAGATCAAAAAGAAAAATATAATCCTCAGGTGCCTGGGTGGCTCAGTCAGTTAGGTGTCCGACTCTTGATCTCAGCTCAGGTCTTGATCTCAGGGTCTTGAGTTTGAGCCCCATGTTGGGCTCCATGCTGGGCATGGATCCTACTTTAAAAAAAAAAAAAAGAAAGAAAAATATAATCCAAAATTTAATAGTAAAAAATTTCCCAGGACCACAAAAATGCCGACTGTTTCATTGAAAAAAAAATTAACTAATATGAAGAAAAGAATCCAAATTTGTAGATGTCATGGTGAAATTTCAGAAGAACAATGATTAAGAGAAAACCTTAAAAGCTTCCAAATTATTAGAATTAATAAGAGTAATGTAGAGTGGTTGGATAAAAGTTAAAATCCAAGAGTTTTCATATATACTAACAATAAACATTAGCAAAATGTAAAGGAATACATTAATAGCAACAAATATAACAAAGATACAGTAATATAAAAGCCTCATAATGTGTAAGACCTCTATAAGAAAATTATAAACCTTATCAAAGAATATAAAGAAGATTTAAATAGAGAGAGAGATACCTCCTTCCTGGACAAAAAGATTCAGTATTACAATTGTCATTTCTTCCCAAATTCATTCAGTACAGTTAGAGTCAAAAATCCCAACTGGTTTTGTTTTTTGTTTTTAAAGAAACTTGGGAAGCCAATTTTAATGTTCATATGGAAGGGAAAATGAAAAAAAGTAGAATAGTAATAGAAATGCCAACTGGATGTTACAGCTCTGGTGATATTGCCCTGGCAATAAGTTTTCCTTACTCCATGTAATTACTACTAATTGTAAGAGGTTTCTGGCTCATTTGAAAAAAAATAGCCATAATTTTCATTAAAATTAGCAATTAAATCATCTTCTTTCAATAGCACTTACCTCTAAGGGGTAAATAAGATTGTGCAGTAGCACCAGCCAAAGAAGCAGAAGCAAATTGCTCAAAAGTTCCTAATTTGACTCCTTCAGAAGCAAGAAACTTCTTATACTGTATTAATAAGAGTTTAAAGTTATGTTAATACTCAGAAGTCCCAGAGGGCATAGAAACATTTCATATCAATGAACACTTGGGCATTTAATCCATAGTTAAAAACCATAATGCACATTACCAAGGACGTAAATATAGTCATGCCCATTAGGTGGGAGGCCCCAACCTTAACAGTAGAGACTTCAGCTTGTATGTCTTTTTGCCTAGAATAAGATCTGGTATCCAGCAGATATCCAACGTGTTGATTATAATAAGGAATTATAAAGGAATGGAAACCACTGAGATGTAAATAACTAAGCACCTTATGCAGTAAGTTCTGGCGGCAACTCTATCCAATTTTAACAAAGCAACGTAACCTCACAAACAGACCTAGGACTTGATCTTGCCTAGGTCACTTACTGAGTAATCCAGGACAAATTATCTAACTTCTCTATAACTCAGTTTTTTCATCTGGAAAATGAAGTTACATGCCTTGTCCATACTGGTCACCATTATATTTGCAGTCCCTACTTTGCAGGATTGTTGTGAAGATTAAACACAATAATGCAGATGTGTAACATGCTTGCCACATAGAAACTGAGGGAGCTGTCATTATTACTGCATAATGATAATAAAATTTTCCTTAAGGAATGGATATTTCCTTGGCCTTTATTTTGGTCTGTATTTTAGCTTCTTGTTCCAAACCAATCAGTACATTCTATCACTCTGCAATATTGATTAGTTCAAGGATTGATAAATGACACAACCTGGACCAGGGAGACCCAAGGAAATGTTTTAGGAAGACCTCCCAAAAGAAGCTTCCTTGCTCTTCTGAGAGAACTACGAGAAGAGTCAGCTCTCTTCCTGCTACAAAGAAACATGAACCCCTGGAAGCCTCAGGCAGTCATCTTTCAATCACAAAAAGAGTAAGTCTTAGGGTAAAGAACCCAGTGGAGGTCAGAGAGAAGATGGGTGGGGTGGAGTCTTTGGTGACACAGTTGATCTGATAAATAAAGCTTCACCAGAAGTCCACCCTATTTCTAAACGTGAGAAAATAAATGCCATTTATTATGGAAGCCAGCTTGGGTCACACTTCCTGTTATTTATGACCTAAAGATTCCTAACTAATATGGACACCTCAAGCTCCACGTGCCCAAAACTAAACACACACACACACACACACACACACACTGCCCCTCAAAATATACTGCAAATGGAGCCCTTGAGGATTTGTGACATGGCAGTGCTGCCCAAGTGTTCCCCATCACAATAAATGGCCCCAGTTGAACAAACTAATAATTTCAGTATCATCCGTGACATCTCCCTCTCTTTTACAGTCCACAAATAATTATAACAAAATCTTATCCACTTCCTAAGTATCTGCAGAATCTGTCCGCTTGTCTCTCTCCACTGACATCACTTTCATCTCTCACCTGGGTTACTTCAAACTGTCCCAACCATTCTCCCTGCGCTTTTGCCTCTCTTCCCTTTGCTTGTCTGCCTCCTCAGCCTCCTCTTTAACCACAATCACCACTCTAGTCTTAGGGAGCTTCTTTTTTTGTTGTTTTTTGTTTTTAAAGATTTTGTTTATTTATTTGACAGAGAGAGACACAGCAAGAGAGGGAACACAAGCAGGGGGAGTGGGAGAGGGAGAAGCAGGCTTCCCGCCACAGAGCGGAGAGCCCAATGCGGGGCTCGACCTGACCCGAAGGCAGACGCTTAATGACTGAGCCACCCAGGAGCCCCAGGGAGCTTCTTTTAACACCTCAAACACACTTTGCTCTTTTGCCTCCAGGGCTTTGAACACATTGTTTATTCTGGGTGGAGTATTCTTTTCTCTTTCAACTGGAAATTTTCCACTTACCCTTGGGGTTTCAACCTAAATGTTACCTCCGAGGGCCATCCCTAGCCCCTCAACCTAGTTTGAGTCCCTCTGTAGAACTTACCCACAGTATCCTACATTATGCTTTATGTAATACTTGGGACCACTGTTTCTTGAATGCTTATGATGTGCCAAGCTACTTGCAAAATAGATATTATTTTCTACATTTTACAGATGAGCCAACTGAAGTTCAGAGATGTTATGGGAACTTATCCAAGTCCACACAACTAGAATGGAGCAAATACAAGTCTGTGGTCTCTAAAGCCTGACTCAGTCCATTGTTTCATTTTTTCTCCCTTGATTCAACCATATTCCTGTTGGAATTCAGTGAACTTAGTATACTGTTTTGAAGTCTCCATGTAGGTGCCCAAACCAATTATCTAAACTAGCTTTTATTGAGGAAATATTAAAAGAAGGAATTTTCAGGGCACCTGGGTGGCTCAGTTCATTAAGCGTCTGCCTTCGGCTTGGGTCATGATCTCAGGGTCCTGGGATCAAGCCCCGCATCAGGCTCCCTGCTCAGCAGGAGGCCTGCTTCTCCTATCCCACTCCCCCTGCTTCTGTTCCCTCTCTCACTGTATCTCTCTCTGCCAAATAAATAAATAAAATCTAAAAAAAAAAAAGAAGAAGAAGGAATTTTCTTTTAAAAACAGCATAATTTTAGAATAATAATAACAGGGTGCCTGGGTGGCTCAGTTGGTTAAACGTCCAACTCTTTGTTTCAGCTCAGGTCATGATCACAGGGTCATGGGATCCAGCCCCATGTTAGGCTCTGCACTCAACATGGAGTCTGCTAGAGATTCTCTCCTTCTCCTTCTGCCCCTCCCCCTGCTCATACTCGCTCTCTCGCTCTCTCTCTCTCTCAAATAAATAAATAAAATCTAAAAAATAATAAAAAATAAAATAATATAACATTAAAATAATGCTCCAATATAAGTAATCGTCTCCCTTTGTTTTGTAATAATCTGAAGCAATTTTTAAAAATAAAATTAAATAACTTTTCCTTGTAAATAAATGTCATAGGCAGTATGACTTTACCTGTTCATATGACCAGACTTTAACAGCTGTTTCAGGAGCAATCTTGAGAACATTCACACATTTTCCTCTCCATAAAGAAATGACTCCACCCTCTTTGACCATCTCTCTTAAACCATTTATTATCCTCACATTCTCTGCTTCTAAACTCTGAGCCTTGAAAAGGAGAGGAAGAATTTTGAAAACGGACAATATGATTTAAAGAACTTTGAAATCTGCATATTGTAATTTTTACACAGTGGGCAGGAAAGAGTTAAAGTTCCCCAGATATTGAAAGTCTCTTATTGGGGAAGCAGCAGCTGCTCTGGTGATTAGACAGCTTTGGAAGCATGTTTATTTTGATCCCTGCACTATAGCTTATGAAGGGGGACACTTTACACAGGGACATGGATAAACATGCCATAAACATTGTTTCTTTGTTTCGTATTCCTCAAGAGGATGGGCAAATGGCTCCCCCATCATGAAAAGAGTGAATCAGATATAAATGTAAACAGAAGAATCAGGGAAATAACATTTCTGAGAAGTTAAGACCACTGAAACTCAGAGAATTTATTGCTAACAAGGGGCTTTGAGGCCTCTAACAAGTATGATCAGTATGGTCAGTGTGAGCAGAGGAAAAATGGAATCCAACTAAAGATGCAAAAGTGGTTTTAAAATAAGAGGTATTAAAGAGCAATTTGGGGAACTCCTGGCTGACTCAGTCAGTGGAGCATGAGACTCTTAATCTCAGGGTTGTGAGTTCAAGTCCCATGTTGGGGGGTCGAGGTTATTTAATAAATAAAAGTGTAAAAATACATAAAGAGCTATTTGTTTTTAGGGGACCTGGGCAGGCAGCCCTTGCAGTATAATAGTTGAATATTTAATAAACATGGACGGAATCAGCAGGATCCTTGCAATACATATGCGAAGTTTATTTTTTAATTTTGAAAAAGAAGAACCATAATGAGGATAATCACCAAGTCAGTTGCAGCTAGAAGACAATTACCAACTCTCTACTGGGGAGAAACAGACATTTAAACTCAAAATGACAGCTGTATTACAGCCACAATCATAAATATGTTTGCTTTAATTGTACAATAAATCTGTATAAGAGGCCTGATAGTCAGCCAATATATAAAATAAGGAAATAATTCTGTACTTGACTGATTCACAATCACTAAGCTAAGCCCTTGTATACCCACCACCTACAACACCAGTCACTCTGGCTCCAGGGAGTCCCAGGTGGGCTCCACTTTGAAGAGTACCTGCCCCAGTGACCACTAACCAGTCTATATACCTGCCTTCTCTTGTGTCATCCCTGGGCCTCTTTGTTAAGAGCAAGCCCAGATCAAGACAGGAAAGACAGCACCACTGTTGATGGCATTTGCACCAACAGGAAAATGCTAGGTATCCATTTGACCCCAGAGGCTATGACAGTCCACCATCAACCAGTGCACTCCAAAAGTTACCTCACATATCCTCATCTTTATTGGTACTGCAGCCTCTGTGATATTCTTTCATCTACACAGATTGTTAAATATTTTTAAAATCACTCCTCCGATAATTAAAGTCATAATGTAATTTGGATTTTTGCAAATACTCTCCTTTGAGTAACATAAAATGGTGTATCAGTTAACAATTGCTATGTAACAAAACACCCTAAAAAAAATTCAGTGGCTTGAAACAACAAACATTTCATTTGTTTGTGATTCAATGGATTAGCAGTTGGACTGGGCTCAGTGAGTGGTTCTTCTGCTAATCTTCTCTGTGGTTACTTGTGTAGCTATAGTCATCTAGCAGTTTGACAGGAGCTGGATAGTCCAGGATGGCATCAGGCATATGGTTGGTTGGTTGGTGCTGTTAGCTGAGCCTCTTTCTCTCCCCATGTGGTTTCTTATTTTCAAGTAGGTTAGTCCAGACTTCTTTACAGATGGTCTTAGGGCACTAAGCAGACATGCGCAAAAGCTGCAAGACCTCTTGAAGTCTTGGCTTTCAAGTCCCACAACATCCCTGGACAAAGCTGGCCCAGATTCAAGGGATGGTGAAATAAACTCCACCTCTTGATGGGAAGAGTAGCAAAGTCATATTGCAAAGGATGGGAAGAATTATGGAATCTATCTTTGCAAACAATCTACCACAAGGAGGTATGGCACTAGATCCATAAAGAAAGAAATACAGTTTCTTTTTTTTTTTTTAAAGATTTTATTTATTTATTTGAGAGAGAGAATGAGAGACAGAGAGTATGAGAGGAAGGAGGGTCAGAGGGAGAAGCAGACTCCCTGCCAAGCAGGGAGCCCGATGCGGGACTCGATCCAGGGACTCCAGGATCATGACCTGAGCCGAAGGCAGTCGCTTAACCAACTGAGCCACCCAGGCGCCCAGAAATACAGTTTCAACACACCAGCTGGCTTTACAATAAATAATATTCATATCATCATAAGAATGTAAATGCTATTTGTTAATTTTAAACATTTAAAATCACCCTATTGACAAAACTTTGAGGATATAAATATGATTGTAAAACAGAACGTAATATTAACAACCTTGATAGTTTTCAAAAGGATATACTTCAACTCTCTCCAATGTTGTCAGAAATGCCATTAGTAAGGTAAAAATAAGTGACAGGATTCATTCCAGTGTTTATATCCTTCTGGAAATCCTTGCCAGCAAAATCTTTTATAAAATAGTATTACCTGATGTTGGTGAGAATACAGGGAAACAGGTAATAGCACACATTGCTAGGAAAAGTGCAAGTTGGTATTATCTTCCTAGAAGGAAGTATGACAATATATCAGAAACCTTAAAATATGTTTTTTTTTAAAAAAAGATTTATTTATTTATTTGAGAGTGAGAGAGAGACAGAGAGAGTACAAGCAGGGGGAGAGGCAGAGGCAGAGGGAGAGGGAGAAGCAGGCTCCCCGCTGAGCTGGGAGCCTGATGCAGGACTCGATCCCAGGACCTGGAGATCATGACCTGAGCAGGAGGCAGACGCTTAACCATCTGAGCCACCCAGGAGCTCCTTAAAATATTTTTAGAGTTCCATGTGTGGTAATGACAAACTAGTGATTAGGAATGAACTTCCTACTAAGGACAACTGAAAAAAGCTGATGAAATATGTTTCTTAAAGTTTTCTTAAAGGTATCCATGAGCTAATAAGACAGAAACATATTACAGGCTCAATATGTAGGAGAAAACACAGAAAAGTAAGATTAGCATTAAAGTGTATTTCTGAATGCAAAAGAAACAGTTGTGAGATTAAGTTGTTGTTTTGGTGGCCTCACAGGATTAACAAAGAACAAAAGATAAATCCCAGGGCCCACCAAAGGCATAGGTCTCTCACATACCACCTCCACTTTAAATGGGGAATTTGCAGGGCCAAACCCTCATGGTAAGCATAAGCCAGAAGAAACCAGCTTCTGCAAGGACTTGCAGCATGGCTTTGTATCACCTGGGTGGTCCAGGGAACTTCAAGACTCGAACTTGAATTAAAGTGATCCCAGATTGACAGCATTCCCAGGCACCTGACAGAAGCAAACAGAAATCTAGTCTGAAGTTGGATATCATCATCCTTGTCCACAAGTTACTGCTACAAGTAATATTTTAAAAAACAACAACAAAACTAATGGAGGGAGGAAAAGCAGAATGATTTTTTAAAATACAACAGACGGCAAGAAAGGAAGGAGGATCTTAAAACAGGCAGGGCAAACAGAAAGCATAAAATAAGATGGTGGGTTTAAATGAAAATATCAATAAATACATTAACTGTAAATGGAATAGATCTTCCAATTAAAAATATAACAAAACCCAACCATATGCTGTTTTAAGTGGCTTATCTAAAACTTAAAAATACAGAAAGTTCAAAAGTAAAAGGATGACAATGAATATATCGCACAAATTCCAAACAGGAGAAGGGAGTGTGGCTCTATTAATGTCACACAAAATAGAACTAAAAGCATTTATGGAGATCAAGAGGGTCCTTCACCATGATAAAAAGTTCAATTCTCCAAGAGTATACCAACTTTTGACCTCAAGATATATAAAGGAAAAAGTGACAGGCCTACAAAGAGAAGGCAAGGCCTGGGAGGGGCTCCTAGTACCCCAGGCTTGATGAGAGAAGTCTGAGGAAGTGTGGTGCAGTGTAGAAGCTTGAGCCTGCCACACATAGAGGGAAAGAGAACCTGGCAAAAGAAACAACAAGGCTACAAAAAAAGTTGTGGAGTTTTCAAGAAACTGATTTACAGGGAACTTACTTCTTGTGATCATTGCTTGGTTCTCTTGGTGACAGGGAAAGAATGCAAATAAACAGGATGTGTGAACTCCTTTTATAACAAAAATTCTGAGTTGCTACGGGACTAGATCTTAAATATTCTCATCACAAAAAAAAAAAATCGCAACTTGTGATGATGGATGTTAACTAGACTTACCATGGTGATAGTTTTTCAATATGTACAAATACTGAATCATTATGTTGTACATCTGAAACTAATATATATTTTATCTGTCAATTATATCTAATTTTTTAAAAATTCTGTGGGAGAAACATAACTAGAAAACACAACCAACTGCAGAAGAAATCTATACCAGCTACCTAAAATATCCAGTCCTTCATTTTGAATATGGAAGAACAATAAAGGATCACCATATATATGGGGAAAGAATGGCAACATAAAAATCTAAAACTAAGATTAACCAAACTAATTCCAGAGAAAATAGTGACAATTCAGGAAGCTACAGTTAACTAAAACAAACAATGTAAAGGACCCTCTAATATCCTCAGAAAGAATCAAGATGATACTGAATCAATAAAAAACACCACAAAACAAGAAAAAGATACTATGAAAAAGGAACAACTGAAGGGATAAAAAGAGCTCTTGGAAATTTAAAATGTGATTGCCAAAATAAGTTCAACAGAAGGGTTAGAAAATACGATGGAAGACATCAAAAACTAATGATGTAATGTATGGTGATTAACATAACAATAAAAAATTTTTTAAAAAAGCAAAAATAAGATGGAAGAAATTTCCCAGAATGTTGAGTGAAATGCCATAGTGATCAAATACATTTATGAAAAGGTAAGATGTATAGCAGGTCAATCCAGGAGGTACAACATCCAACTAATAAGAATCCCAGAGAGGGGCGCCTGGGTGGCTCAGTTGGTTAGGCGACTGCCTTCGGCTCAGGTCATGATCCTGGAGTCCCGGGATGGAGTCCCGCATCGGGCTCCCTGCTCAGCGGGGAGTCTGCTTCTCCCTCTGACCCTCCTCCCTCTCGTGTTCTCTGTCTCTCATTCTCTCTCGCAAATAAATAAATAAAATCTTTAAAAAAAAAAAAAAAGAATCCCAGAGAAAGAAAATGGAGGAAAGAAATCATAAAATATACCAATGCTTATGGAAGACATAAGTTTACAGTTAGGAAGAGCCCACCAAGTGTCAAACGTAATGGATGATAAAAGAACCTACTTAAAATATTGTACGATTTCAGAATAGCCAGGATAGAGGCATGACCAAAAGCTTCCAGAGAGAAAAACAAGATCATCTACAAAAAAATCAGAGTGGCATCAGATTTCTCAAGTTACACTAGATGCTAGAAAAGAATAGGGTAATGCCTTAAAAGTTCTGAGGGAAAGCATTTTTAGCCTTGGTGTCCATGCTCAGCCAAACTGCCAATCAAGGGGAAAAGCAAAATAAAATAATTTTTAGACATGCAAGAAACTGACTTTCAGTAAAAATGGTAGATCAACTGGGTGTTATATGAAAACAATGAATCGTGGATCACTACATCAAAAACCAATGATGTATTGTATGGTGACTAACATAACATAATAAAATTAAATT
>NW_028035948.1:0-524 GCF_054177405.1 Leptonychotes weddellii | reverse complement strand
TTAGAACTAGAATTCAGAATGATGATTATAAAGATACTAGCTGGACTTGAAAAAAGCATGGAAGATACTAGAGAAACCCTTTCTGGAGAAATAGAAGAATTAAAATCTAACCAACTCAAAATCAAAAAGGCTATTAATGAGGGGCGCCTGGGTGGCTCAGTTGGTTGAGCGACTGCCTTCGGCTCAGGTCATGATCCTGGAGTCCCGGGATTGAGTCCCGCGTCGGGCTCCCTGCTCAGCGGGGGTCTGCTTCTCCCTCTGCCCTCTTCCCTCTCGTGCTCTCTGTCTCTCATTCTCTCTCCCTCAAATAAATAAATAAAATCTTAAAAAAAAAAAAGGTTATTAATGAGGTGCAATCAAAAATGGAGGCTCTAATTGCTAGGATAACTGAGGCAGAAGAGAGAATTAGTGATAGAGAAGACAAAATGATGGAGAATAAAGAAGCTGAGAAAAAGAGACATAAACAACTACTGGACCACGAGGGCAGAATTTGAGAGATAAGTGATACCATAAGACGAAACAAC
>NW_028035947.1:0-524 GCF_054177405.1 Leptonychotes weddellii | reverse complement strand
TGAGGATGGGAACCCATCTAGACAACTTTGAAAAGCCTCACTGAGCTCACCCCACAGGAAATGCAAGGTCAGAAATTGTTAAAGCAGCTCAGGGTTTGGATGAGTAATGCTGGGTGTCCACTCCCAGGGAAGGCATTTGTTAATGCATCCCTCTCTCTACCGCGGAGCTGGGTGTGCTCCAGAGGGGACCTGGTGCCCGGAGCTGTGTATCCAGGTCCCCTCACGGTCTGAGCTAATCCTCACAGCAAGACCAATGGGCAGGGGCGCCTGGGTGGCTCAGTTGTTAGGCGTCTGCCTTACACTCAGGTCATGGTCCCAGGGTCCTGGGATCGAGCCCCACATCGGGCTCCCGGCTCGGCGGGGAGTCTGCTTCTCCCTCTCCCTCTGCCGGCCACTCTCCCTGCTTGTGCTCTCTCGCTCTGTCAAATAAATACATAAAATCTTTAAAAAAAAAAGAGACCAATGGCAGGCATAGTAACCCACTTCTTATAGATGAGGAAATGGAGTCTCGCAAAGGTTAAGGA
>NW_028035946.1:0-524 GCF_054177405.1 Leptonychotes weddellii | reverse complement strand
TTTGTTCCATTTCTTTGAAAAAGGTGGATGGTATTTTGATAGGGATTGCATTAAATGTGTAGATTGCTCTAGGTAGCACTGACATCTTCACAATATTTGTTATTCCAATCCATGAGCATGGGACGTTTTTCCATTTCTTTGTGTCTTCTCAATTTCTTTCATGAGTATTCTATAGTTTTCTGAGTACAGATTCGTTGCCTCTTTGGTTAGATTTAGTCCTAGGTATCTTATGGTTTTGGGTGCAGTTGTCAATGGGATCAACTCCTTAATTACTCTTTCTTCTGTCTTGTTGTTGGTGTATAGGAATGCCACTGATTTCTGTCCATTGATTTTATATCCTGCCACTTGACTGAATTCCTGTATGAGTTCTAGCAGTTTTGGGGTGGAGTCTTTGGGTTTCCACATAAAGTATCATATCATCTGCAAAGAGTGAGAGTTTGACTTCTTCTTTGCCAAATCGGATGCCTTTTATTTCTTTTTGTTGTCAGATTGCTGTGGCTAGGACTTCTAATACTATGTTGAAT
>NW_028035945.1:0-524 GCF_054177405.1 Leptonychotes weddellii | reverse complement strand
GAACTAAAAAAAATTATCCTAAAATTCATGTGAAACCACAAAAGACTCTGAAGAGTCAAAACAATCATGAGGGGGCGCCTGGGTGGCTCAGTCGTTAAGCGTCTGCCTTCGGCTCAGGTCATGATCTCAGGGTCCTGGGATCGAGCCCCGCATCGGGCTCCCTGCTCGGCAGGAGGCCTGCTTCTCCCTCTCCACTCCCACTGCTTGTGTTCCCTCTCTTGCTGTATCTCTCTCTGTCAAATAAATAAAAATCTTTAAAAAAAAAAAAAAAAACAATCATGAGAAGAATGAAGCTGGAGGCATGACACTTCCTGGTTTAAAACTGTATTACAAAATCACAGTAATCAAAACTGTATGGCACTGGCAGAAAACACACACAGATATCAGTGAAACAGAACTGAGAGACCAAAAATGAACCCACATATATATATAGCTATCTAATATTTTATAAAATAGCCAAGAATATTGAATGGAAAAAGACAGTTTCTTCAATAAATGGTGTTGAGAAAACTGCATATTTACAT
>NW_028035944.1:0-524 GCF_054177405.1 Leptonychotes weddellii | reverse complement strand
TGAATTTAAATAAAAAATGTTAAAAAAAAAAGAAGTCTACTACAGTGGGGGATGTCCCTGGCTTAAAGACGCTGAGGTGTTGAAGTGGGGTGGAATCCTAGGTGGGACAGTGTGGTCTCAGGATCCCTGAGGTCACAAGAAAAATGGGGGGGTGCCTGAGTGTGGCAGAGTTCCCAGACATCAGAGCAGGGGAGCTGGCTGAAAACAGTGAGTCCAGGCACTGGATTTCTGCTCTGTGTTGCCATAAACTGTGAACCACTGCATGGTCATGCAACTGCTCCCTGGTAGGGACCCAGCAAAAGGCAGAAGCATGGCAAGACCCCACCTCCATCCCTCAGGAGGAACAGTGTGGGTCTGCTGCAGAAGTCCATAGAATTTGGAGTCTTGAAACTCAGTTGTGTGCCTGAGATAAAAACACTTGGTGACAGGCTGGGTGAACACAGAGTTCTGAGGGAAACCAGGGAGACAAGAGTGACTGACTGTTTTTCTATGAGGGCACACTGAAGAGTTATTTTTTTCAATTA
>NW_028035943.1:0-524 GCF_054177405.1 Leptonychotes weddellii | reverse complement strand
TGAGACCCACCCATCCCAGGCATGGGTGACCCTCATCAACAGCATCCATGACCTTATGGCTCTTACTTCAAATGCCACCTTCACGAAAAGTAAGATGGAGGGTGGGCGTGCAAACAGAATGGCACTCATCGTGGGACGTCTCTTCCTGCAGGACTACCGCCTGCCTTCAGGCTCTCACGCATCCCTCCTCAATGCCTCAACATCCACGACATGCTCTCACCTCGGGCTCCACGGAAATGCCCCCACTCACCCCAACCGACACCATAAGTAAAGAAACGCGTCCTCATGGCAGAGACCGTGAGTGTGTTCACTGCATTCCTAACGCGATGTGCACAGGCGTCCATGAATACGTTTACAAGCAACTTCCATCCTACGGCTGCATGAACATCAAAAGGATGCCATTTCCGGTGGTAGGGGTGTGAGTTTAGCCACGGAAAGGCAGAACGTGGCCATTAAAAAAATTCCCCCAAGATCACCAGATTGGGAAAGTTGGGGAGACGTTGTCCGGCAAGAGCTGTGAGGAC
>NW_028035942.1:0-524 GCF_054177405.1 Leptonychotes weddellii | reverse complement strand
TTCATCTAGAACTAATGATGTAATGTATGGGGATTAACATAAGAATAAAAAAAATTACATGGATGTAGAAGCAAACGGCTCTTCAGGAGAGAGAGGTGAGAGATAAAAGCAGGGCAACGGGGTGGCAGCATGAGGGACAAGATGGCAGAGGAGACGCGTGAACTTGTTTTCAGGTCCCGGGAAAGCAATAGGAAAGGGAGGGAAGTGCTGCAGAAAGAGGAGGGAGCCTGCTGACAAGGGCTGGAGCAGGTGCAGCAAGGGGGAGGGCATGCGGAGGAGCAGAAAACCGTGGAACATGAAATCTCACTGCCCGAGGGGGGGCGGTGCGAGCAGGGATCTGGCCGTGAGAGTGGATGTCAAGAAAGAAGAGTGGCAGTGAGCAGGGGCCTGAGAGGGCGTGTGGGTCAGAGGAGGTCTATAGGTGGAGTGGAGAGTCAGTCAGGGATGTAAGAGGTGAATGGTGTTGCTGAGCAGCCGTGAGTCCAGCTGAAGGAGAAGGAATGAGGTGCAGGTGGCTCCTCCCT
>NW_028035941.1:0-524 GCF_054177405.1 Leptonychotes weddellii | reverse complement strand
GAGGGTGGAGGGAATACAGGGTGGACAGGGAAAAGAATCAGGGTGTGATTTCTAAATGAATACCTTTTCATATTGTTTTGTTTCTCAACCATGTGAATATATTACCTTTACAGAAAAAATACAATAAAATATATTTTTTTGCAAATTTGTTAAGTGAGAAATTTTATCTCATTTTATCTTGCATTCTTGATTACTGTAGACACTGAATTCCTTAAAGTGTTCATTTGTTGTCTGTATTTTCACTCTTTGTACTTATCTGTTCGAGTTTCTCATATTTAGAGATGTTTTTTCTTACCAAATTTTATAATCTTTTAATATATAAGGAACATTTAAAATTTTTAGTTCCACATTTTAGTCTGTTTATCCTATTATTTTATTCATTATACATTAAATCTATCAATCTTATTTTGTTGAATTTTTTTAAAATTGCCTTAAGCCCATCCAGAAATTAGATGCTTACTTACATACTTTTTTCTAGATGTATTTTTTTAAAAGCTGGAATTTGTCATATGAAGTGAGAGGAG
>NW_028035940.1:0-524 GCF_054177405.1 Leptonychotes weddellii | reverse complement strand
GCAGCGCCCCCAGTCCTGCCTCCAGGTCGGGACACGTCTCTGCCCTTTGTGCTTGTAAAACCGCCAGCCGCTCCCAGTTCTCACGCTGGTGGCCCTGCCGCTCCGGGTTTCCACCCCA
The DNA here is from genome assembly GCF_054177405.1 of Leptonychotes weddellii. Taxonomy (NCBI): domain Eukaryota; kingdom Metazoa; phylum Chordata; class Mammalia; order Carnivora; family Phocidae; genus Leptonychotes; species Leptonychotes weddellii. Next base: position 406 of record NW_028035940.1, on the reverse strand, counting down.
GGGGCTGCCCTAGAGTCCTTCCCCGCCACTACGGGTGTGCGAGTCTATGCCCGTCCGCATAGCATGAGGCTGTCACTCACCGGCGGTGTAGGATCCCCACGGCCAGGCACCTCCCGCTGCCGTTTATCCTCCGATATCTGCCTGCGGAATCACAGCTCCCCGCTTCGTACCTCGACACCAACCGCCTGCGATATTCTGTTTGTAGAAATCCAGATCTTCTTACATCTCAGGCTGGTTTTGTGGGTGCTCAGAGTGGTCTGGTAGATATCCAGCTCAATTCCGGGGACCAGTTGAAATAGGGTCCCCTACTCCTCTGCCATCTTTCCCCCCCCTAGTTTCAGCAAAATATCTTTTAAAGATGAAGATGAAATAAAGATTTTTTCAGACATACAAAAGTGAAAGAAGG
>NW_028035939.1:0-524 GCF_054177405.1 Leptonychotes weddellii | reverse complement strand
GCAGCGCCCCCAGTCCTGCCTCCAGGTCGGGACACGTCTCTGCCCTTTGTGCTTGTAAAACCGCCAGCCGCTCCCAGTTCTCACGCTGGTGGCCCTGCCGCTCCGGGTTTCCACCCCAGGGGCTGCCCTAGAGTCCTTCCCCGCCGCTACCGGTGTGCGAGTCTATGCCCGTCCGCATAGCATGAGGCTGTCACTCACCGGCAGTGTAGGATCCCCACGGCCAGGCACCTCCCGCTGCTGTTTATCCTCCGATATCTGCCTGCGGAATCACAGCTCCCCGCTTCGTACCTCGACACCAACCGCCTGCGATATTCTGTTTGTAGAGATCCAGATCTTCTTACATCTCAGGCTGGTTTTGTGGGTGCTCAGAGTGGTCTGGTAGATATCCAGCTCAATTCCGGGGACCAGTTGAAATAGGGTCCCCTACTCCTCTGCCATCTTTCCCCCCCCTAGTTTCAGCAAAATATCTTTTAAAGATGAAGATGAAATAAAGATTTTTTCAGACATACAAAAGTGAAAGAAGG
>NW_028035938.1:0-9989 GCF_054177405.1 Leptonychotes weddellii | reverse complement strand
GGGCGCCTGGGTGGCTCAGTTGGTTAAGCGACTGCCTTCGGCTCAGGTCATGATCCTGGAGTCCCTGGATCGAGTCCCGCATCGGGCTCCCTGCTCGGCAGGGAGTCTGCTTCTCCCTCTGACCCTCCCCCCTCTCATGTGCTCTCTCTCATTCTCTCTCTCAAATAAATAAATAAAATCTTTAAAAAAAAAAAAAAAAGAACTTAAGTTTGAATGCAAAAGGTGTTGATTATTTTCCATTATTTAGATATTGCACGTATTTAAGAGTAACTTGGGCAACACAATCATATCCCTCGTTAATTTGATATAGATTGTTTCATTTTTAAAATAACAGCAACAATTAAAACTTCCATCATCTGGGCTAATTTAATAAAGTAGTCTGAATATCAAAATACAGTCAAAGGTCAGCTTTCGTGCACCTGAGTTTCTTATCATATTACAAATAACTGCCCACATAACATATACCACATGTTTGGTAAATTAAATGCATGATCCTTCCCAGCCTGATTAGCTCTTCAGCATTATAAAAGACATCAACTTACAATTTAAGATTTTTTAAAAAAGGAAAGGTAAATTCTATGAAAGCAAGCCATTACCTCAAAAGTATAAAGCAATTTAGTTACCAGTGCAGGAAACAAAAGAATTGTGGTGGAGATTAATCTTTACCCACAAAGCCCTCGGCTGGAGAGTATTTGCTCAGACAACATGAATTACCCCAGGAGTGCTTGCAGACTGGGCAAAAGTGCTTCAGAAAGGGCCAGATGGTGGGTGGGGGCTTCAAACCACACCTTCTGGGCACCCCAAACTGGTCTCTGCCCTTATTTGCACTGTGGTATGAGCCCACCAGTAATGGTACACACAGAAGGGAGACTGGGGCAGCCTTCTCCCCTCCTCTCTCTACCTGCTGGTTTCCGGGGGGGGGGGGTGGTACTCAACATAAAGAAATCTCTCTCAATTGCTCTTTTCTAGAACTCTCAAAATGCCCTTGAAAGAGCTACGCCATAGTGGTTTTGCTTTTCAAGAAAGAAGCAAGCAGGAGCCCAATCTATACACGTGATCAGGTCTGATCAACAGCAGGCTCACCCAGGTTCCCTCTCCCAGGCCCACAGGCACTTCTGCATTAGAGGACCAAAGGAGGGACAAGCTGAGGAGGCCTTTCATGGTCATTTTTTAGTTGTGCCACTTTCTGGCTGAACCCTTCGATACCACAATGCCCACCTTAACCTTACCCAGCTTCCAGTTCTGGTCAGCTCAGCTTCTTGGGGTGTGAGGATCCAAGGTCTCCACGGTGTGGGGCTGGAAAGGCAGGGACCAGAGGTGAACCCCAGAATTTTCTGCTGTCTTTTAAAAGTATATCATAAGAGTTATCATTCTTATCAATTCCAATGTTTGCCTGAGAGTCACTGGATACCGCAGAAAGTTCTCTCAAGTTCATTTGCGGCTTGTTTTTTTGTGGTTTTTTGTGGTTTTTTTCCTCCTGCCACATTCTCAGTTCTCTGCCTTCACTGGCTTTGAGAAGTCCCAAATCTGATGCAATTATCAGGGGACACAGTAGTTGAGAGATTTCTTTCCCAACCTGACTGGATTATTCAATTGATTCCCCACTGTAGCTGGCGATTTTGCTCATTAATTTCAACCGCACCCCCTCTGCTGTTGAAGGATCTTGACCCTGCAGAGATGATTCCACAGGGTTCTACGATGCGAAAGCGGGGTGGGGTTGGGGATGGGTTTCTCCTCTCTGGCTGCCTAGCCACCCAGCCCCTTCCCCACTTTAACTGTACTACCTTGAAAGGGCTGAGCCCCAAGCGCAGGGCAAACAAAGACTGTCATCGAGAGTGTGACAGTCCGCGTGCTGAAGGGATCCCCTGAAACAAGGCTAGCTGAGAGGCCCCGAGACTCCAACGTTCCCAGCCCAGTGAATTTCAGATCTATGAATGGAAGCGTTGGCCCATTTGCTCGCGGGGCGCTTCCTGGGCCTCCACACTTCGGCACCGTGCGCGGAAAATGGAGAGGACTGTGCATGCCCGTCTAAGGCTAAGGAACTTGCGCGGCGTCGCCGTCGGGCTCCGGGGCTCCGCCCGGGTTTGGGGGGCTCCGCGGCGCTGGAGCATCCGGCTCTGCGCTCGCCGCACCGACGCGCCGCGCGCCCCTCGACGCGTCCAGGGGGCCGCGGGGACACCCTCACCTCTCGGGCCCGCGCGGCGGCGGTGGCCTCCGGAGACCGTCCGCGGGGCAGTGACAGACGCGCCCCCGCGCCTCCCGGGCTCCGGCCGCCGCCTCGGGTCTCATGGTGCCCGCGCAGCCAGCGCCTCTCCGGCGGCGCCAGCGACACGGCCGCGCCTCTAACCGCTCGGGCGAGGGCGCTCACCTACTAGTGCGCTCGGCGCCAGGTTTAAAAACAGGGGCGGGGCGGGAGGGGACAAGGGAAACCGAGGAGGGGGCGGGGAGGGCGCTGGAGAGGCTCCGGGAAGGGACGGGGAAGCCGGAGAGGGGGAGGGGACGGGAAAAGCTCCAGAAGGGGCGCAGCGCGGGGGGTGAGATGGGGAGGGGGGGAAATATCCGTGGAAAGGACTCAGGAAGCTCGGGGCGAGGGTGTGGAGGGGACAAAGGAAACCCAGGGAGGGTCGCCAGGGGCGGGGGCGAGGAAGCTTGGGGAATGGGCGGCGGGAAGTGACTCGGGAAACGCGGGGAGGAGGACACGTGCGGGGACGGGGGGTGTTTCTGTAGGGCACTCTCCCTCTGGGCTCGGGGGTGGCGGGGCGCTTGCCCAGGGGCCTCCCCCGCCTGGCGCGGGTGCGAAGGAGTCCCTGGCTTCTTCCCGCCCCTCTGGGGCTCCCCGCGGCCCCTAGGCGTTCTGGTTCCTGCGGGGGCGTCTAGGTGCCCAGATTTCCGGAGGCTCTCACGTCCACCCCTTTTAAGCGGCCGCGCGGTTTTGGGGCGCGGCTACAGACGTCTCGGGACCCTCTGGACCCTGCCCTGCCTGCGGTGCCCGAGCGCGGGCTCCCGGGACGCCCCGACGGCGCTGCGCGAACCGGGTAGGGTGGAGACGCGGCTGCGCTTCCAGGCAGTGGAAGGCCGCGGAGAGGAGAGCGCGTCGCAAGGCTTGGGAAAGAACATGACTCCCCGTGGGGGTGCGAGGGATTTGCCTCCGGTTAGCGTGGAGCCGCGCTTAGAAAGCGCCTGGATGAGCCTGGAGCCGCCGATGCCCGGCCCTGAGGACACGTCCCCCGGCTGCAGGGCTCGAGGGGGCGCGCGAGCGCAGCTGCCACCATAGCCAGCGCAGGGTCCGGGGAAGGAATGCTGGTTTATCAGTTGCCCCGGCGACAGACCTGGGCCTGGACCGGGGGGGGCGGGGACGACTTGCTTAAATAGCATCTGTTCCTTCGCGCCCCACTGACGCTGCGTTTGAGAACTGGAGCTTGCTGTTTGTGATTTATGGGAATTTACATGTGCTCTATGGGAAAAAAAAAAAATCAACGAACTTCAGAAATAAAAATATTTCCACATTTTGTTTTCTTAAAAGCAACAGATGTTTGACAATAATTAAACCTAGTTAAAGGCAGAGAGGGAAAATTAATAACCTTACTATACACAATTTAATACAAATGATTAAAGAAGACACTGAGTATAACAGAGGGGGAGGGCAGGTCAAAGAACAACATTAGCAGACAACATTACAACAGTACAGGACTATATTTAACGTTGGACAACCCCTTGAGTGCCTTAAAACGAGTGTCTTTCAAGGTGGCCTGTGACAATGTAGTCAGGTTACCCCGCGCCTTAAAAATGATCACCTCTTGGCTCAGTAATTCTCCTTCTGGGTCTATATTAAAGATGTATTAATTCACAGAGAGATGTTCATTACAGTGTTACTTATAATGCTGAAAAATATGCCAAAACATGGCAACAACTAATCAGTGATGGTGGGATATCATACAGCTAATAAAAATGGTTGTTGAATTTTGAGCAGCCTGGGGAAATACATACATATAATGTTAAAAGAACAAAATTGGATGAGTAGGTTGGGCTAAAAATGACAAAACAGAAGTGGCCCCTTGAGTACTGGGATGACCAAGGATTTTTTTAAAAGATTTTTTAAATAATTTTTATCTCGGGCGCCTGGGTGGCTCAGTTGTTAAGCGTCTGCCTTCGGCTCGGTTCATGATCCCGGGGTCCTGGGATCGAGTCCCGCATTGGACTCCCTGCTCAGAGGGAAGCCTGCTTCTCCCTCTCCCACTCCCCCTTCTTGTGTTCCCTCTCTCGCTGTCTCTCTCTCTCTCTCTGTCAAGTAAATAAATTTAAAAAAAAAAAAATTATTTTTATCTCTACAACCATGGGGCTCGAACTTACAACCCCGAGATCAAGAGTCCCACGCCCTACTGACAGAGCCAGCCAGGTGCCCCAGTAAGGATTTAAAACACTTAAAAAACGTTTTCTAAATTTTTAACAATGAGCATATATTTCTGTGTGGTAAAATATGCATAACAACATTTACCGTTTTAACCATTTTCACATACAACTCAGCAGCCTTAAGTACATTCACACTGTTGTGAATCCATCCCCATTACCCACCCCCAGAACATTTTCATCGTCCCAAAGTGAAACTCCGTCCCATTAAACACAAACTCCCTATTCCCCTCTCCTGCAGCTCCTGGTACCACCATTCTCCTTTCTATTGCTGCCTATTCCAGGCACCTCATATAATTAGACTCATTTCCTCCTTTTGTGGAGCAAATAATTTCATAAACTATCGATTTAATCCTCATCCCAACCCTGCAAATAGGCATTATCCTTATCCTACAGATTAAGAAACTGGGGCTCGGAGAAGTTAGGTAACTGGTGTAAAGTAACCATCTGGTTAGAAAACTAGAACTTGTGCTCCTGCGGGTACAAGGAATTCAGACACTGAATGCTGCTAAAGTAAGTTTCAAAGACAAGAAGGACCCAAGAGAGAGCCTGCACACAGTAAACACTCAGTTTTGTCTTTTTGTTTTCTTTTGTTCTTCCTTCTGCCAAGCATATGTAAGAACACATGGCCTGGCAGAGCAGTGACAATTTGAGCGACAATATCAAGTAGTTCTGGATCATAACCCAAGGTATATAATAAACATCAATGAGTTCATATGATATCAATAACTATTGAATGAGGAGCATAAGCAAGTCTCCTTAACAGAAGAGTTCCAAGAGATTTATGTAAATACTCTACCCTCAAGGAGGTGGAGTAGAACCCCACAAACTGTAATGAAAATTAATAGCTATGCATGTTTTTGCTGAAAATATATTTAATGAAAAATAAATTCATTGGTGGGGCGCCTGGGTCGCTCAGTCGTTAAGAGTCTGCCTTTGGCTCAGGTCATGCTCCCAGGGTCCTGGGATTGAGCCCACATGGGGCTCCCTGCTCAGCGGGAAGCCTGCTTCTCCCTCTCCCACTCCCCCTGCTTGTGTTCCCTCTCTCACTGTCTCTCTCTCTGTGTCAAAATAAATAAATAAAGTCTTTAAAAAAAAATTCATTGGTGATACAGAATAAAAGTGTGTGTATGTTTGTTTTTTTTTAATTTGAGTTCTTTCTGCAAGTAGAAGAATTAAAATACAGTAACAGAAATAAACTGCTGTTGATTCAAGGGCTTTCAATTCAAAGGACTTTTGTGTTATCAAGTATGTTATAATTATTTCTTAAACTTTTTTGGGATCCAAGGAAGATGTTTATGACAGAGGAAATAATTTGCCAAAGGGTACAGAAATCTTAAGAAACGTAATTAAGTCCTTGGTTTATAAACTGGGAAAAATTGCATAGCTTCAAGTGCCTGAATTCCTGCCTGGGAGGTGATGTGGGAAAGAGATAAAATTGAGATTCTATTTCTTGCTCTGTTCTCTTTAATTAAAAATTCTTTTTCATATGCTGACTTTCAGTCGTTGCTTAGAAACAAAGAGTAAAGATGTCAACCCTCAGGGTTTCCGGCTTGCCTAGGAGGAGGATACCAAAAGTCAAAACATCTCAGAGGGCAGAATATTTTTACATAAACAGTGCTGAAGACAAGCAGGGAAATGACTGTTTCCTTCCCTTGTGTTTAGACAGACCCTGTTTCCTGTTCTCTGTTCCACAAAGTACCCCGCAACTTCCAAAGCTGATTTAGAAGCTACAAGATATTATTGCGGTTGATATTATTTTCTAAGAGATTGTTTTGGAGACAAAAAAAAAAAAGTATATTTTCCCATGGGGAATAAGATGCATTGGGGTATTTTTGTTTTTAAAAATTGATTTTTATTTTTTTAAAATCATGGTAAGATACAAATAACAAAATCTACCATTTTAAACACTTCAAGTAATTGTTCTTGAAGTGTAGTTGACACAATGTTATATTAGCTTCAGGTGTACAACACAGCGATCCAACAACTCTGTAAATTATGCTGTGCTCACCAGAAGCGTAGCTACCATCTGTCCCCATACATCACTATTACGATGCCATTGACTCTTTTCCCTGTGCTGTGCTTTTTATTCCATAACTGGATTTTTAAATCTTTTTTAAGTGGCATTAAATACATTCACGTTGTTGTGCAACAATCACCACCATCCATCTCCGGAACTTTTTCATCATCCCGAATTGAAACTTTGTATCCATTAAATAGTAATTCCCATTGTCCTCTCCCTCTGCCCCGATAACCTCTAGTCTACGTTCTGTTCTATGAATGTTTATCTAGATACATCATATAAGTGGAATCATGCAGTATTTGTCCTTTTGTTTCACTTAGCACAATGTCCTCAGTGTTCATTCATCTACTTGTAGCGAATGTCAGAATTTCCTTCCCTTTCAAGGCTGAATAATATTCCATTGTATGTATAGATTACTTTTGTTTATCCATTCATCCCTCGTTGGACACGGGTTGTTTCAGCCTTTTGGTGATTATGAATACTACTACTAAGAACAGCATTCATATGAGTCCCTGCCTTCAATTCTTTTGGTGTATATTCAGAAGTAGAATTGCTAGATGAGATCTATTGGGTTTTGAATTCTTAAAGCTTGAGTTTGCTTTTTTTTTTTTTTTTAAGATTTTTATTTATTTCTTTGGCAGAGAGAGAAAGACAGCGAGAGGGGGAACACAAGCAGGGGGAGTGGGAGAGGGAGAAGCAGGCTTCCTGGCTGAGCAGGGAGCCCGATGCGGGGCTCGATCCCAGACTCCTGGGATCATGACCTGAGCCGAAGGCAGACGCTTAACGACTGAGACACCCAGGCGCCCCTTGAGTTTGCTTTTGAAAAAAAAAATTTAACATGGAATTTGTTTTCAAGGCGTGAAAGAGGAGGATGCTATAAACATGAGTAACCAAGCTTCTCCCTGTGACTGCAGATGTCCGTAGCTTAACTGCGTGATCACGGATGTCTGGGTGCTGGAACCGTGTCCAGATACTCCCTGCTTAAGCCAGGACCATCGCAAGGGCTCCCTGACCTCCTCCCCACCCCCTTTACCTCTCAGATCCCCCCTACCGCTCCCCCCTCCAGCCCACCCCCTAGAGCCCTAGGCCTCTGGGCTGTTTGTGGACCAGAAATACCCCAGACACACGCACCTCTCAGGGCCTCTGCCCAAAACAGCATTCTTCCATATACTCACACAGCTTGTCTGTCACCTTCTTCAGGTCTTTACTCAAGTGTCCCCTGAGGATGAAGGCATTCCTGGACGCCTTTTTAAAACATCTCTCTCTCTCTCTCATGCACACACACTCACATACATACAGATGCATGCCTCTTGGTATTGCCTATCCCCCTTCTTTTTCTGCTTTATTTTTCTCAATAGTACCTATCCCATTTAACACGTTATATTCTTTTTACAGATTATTTATTTATTTATTTGACAGAGAGAGAGCACAAGCAGGGGGAGCAGCAGAGGGAGGGAGAAGAAGGCTCCCTGCAGGTAGGGAGCCTGATGTGGGGCTCGATCCCAGGACTCTGGGATCATCACCTGAGCCAAAGGCAGACGCCTAAACGACTGAGCCACCCAGGCGCCCCTAACATGTTATATTTTAATATGTATTTATTTCATTTATTTTCTGCCTCTCTCACTAGGCTGTCAGCTCCACGGGGATGGGGCTCTTGTCTGCTTTTGTTCACTACTGTATCCCGCTACCTCGAACAGCATCTGACATAGCAGATGTCCGGAAGGTGTTGCCAAGTGTGTGGCTGTGCCTGTGGTTTGCTTTGGATGAAAAGGAAGAAGTACTTTGGAGCTGTCTAGTTATGTACTTTGACTTAACACCCCAATGAGAGAATCTGGACAGCAGCCTGGTTTATCCACCTATGGCACATGATAAGTAGCAGGATCTCACTTCATACTGGGCCCAAAGTAAGCAGGATGCTATTCACCTATAGTGAGTTGAATAGTGTCCCCCAAAAATATATGTCCAAGTCCTGATCTAGAACTTATGAATGACCTTACTTAAAAAAGTTTTTTTTTTTTTTCCAGATGTAATTAACGATCTCTAGAGGAGCTCATCCTGGATTTAGAGTGAACCCTAAATTCAATGACAGGTATCTTTATCAGAGAAATCATGAGTGAAAGGCAAAGGGAGATTTGAAACACAGAGACATGGAGAAGAAGGAGGTGTGAAGACAGAGGCAGGGATTAGAATAATACATCCGCAAGACAAGGGATGCTGATGAGGGCAGGCAGCCTCCAGAAGCTAGGAGAGAGGCATGCAGTGGATTCTCTCAGAGAACCTCCAGGAGGAAACCCCCTGCAGGCACCTTGATCTCAGGCTTCTGGTCTCTAGAATTGTGAGAGAATAACTTTCTGTTATTTTAAGCCACCTAGTTTGTGGTCATTTGTTACAGTGGCTCTAAGACATTAATACCTCCTCCAGAGTCATCTCCAAACTGGCCCCCGAGTTGATGACTGTAACGAGATTCACTCTTCCAATTGCATCTAGAGGAGACCAAAGAAACTCCTATTACTCACAGCTTGCCTGGTTGTTCACAGTGCTGCCTGACCAAAACCAAAACCAAAACCAAACAACAACAACAATTAAAAAAACCCAAAGGACCCAGCAAGATAGGAGAGCCAGAACTCAAGATGCCAGAGCAGGAAGTGACATGGGTGTCATTCCTGGCTCCTGTCCATTTCACAGATGAAGTAACAGAAGCTCAGGAAATGACTGCTTACCACATTAGTAATAGCTAATGTAGTAACATTAACTTTGGCTAACATTTATTGAGCATTTGTTTTGTGTCGGGCACTATGGTTTATGGATATCAATTCACTCAGTCCTCACAAACATATAAGGGAGAGAGTACTTTTTTTTTTTTAAGATTTCATTTTTAAGTAATCTCTACATCCAACCTGGGGCTCGAATTCACAACCCTGAGATCGAGAATCACATGTTGTACCTACCGAGCCAGCCAGGTGCCCCAGGAAGAGAGCATTATCTAAATTTTGCAGGCAAGGAAACCAAAGCATGGAGAAGTTAAATCATTACTTCAAGATCACCCAGAAAATCAGAGCTGGCACATGAACCCAGGCAGACTCACTCAAGTCTGGGGCTTGGCAAGCATGCTCTGGGGAGGACAGGATTCCGTCTGTCATCTGTCAGAATTGGTGTCCCACTTGCAGTCACACTGGCTTCTAGGGGGGCTAGCGATATGACAGATAAATTGTGTTGGGGAGTTGAGCGGATGATGGCAACGAGCTCATTCTCAAACGAAACCATTCAGGGTCACGCTGAAACTCTGTTACTATTCTGAGAATTTGAAATTCAGACCTACTCTGCCTCTCTGGGTTTTTATGGTGTTAAAAGTGAAGACACTTGGGGCGCCTGGGTGGCTCAGTTGGTTAAGCGACTGCCTTCGGCTCAGGTCATGATCCTGGAGTCCCGGGATCGAGTCCCGCATCAGGCTCTCTGCTCGGCAGGGAGTCTGCTTCTCCCTCTGACCCTCCTCCCTCTCATGCTCTCTGTCTCTCATTCTCTCTCTCAAATAAATAAATAAAATCTTAAAAAAAAAAAA
>NW_028035937.1:0-524 GCF_054177405.1 Leptonychotes weddellii | reverse complement strand
GGATGGGTTAGCCTGGTGGTGGGTATTGAGGAGGGCACATTCTGCATGGAGCACTGGGTGTTATGCACAAACAATGAATCATGGAACACTTCATCTAAAACTAATGATGTAATGTATGGGGATTAACATAAGAATAAAAAAAAACTGCATCATATAGCCATCTGTTGCTTAGGTATAGAAATGCTACTGATTTTTATATTTGATTTTATATCCACAATCTTGTTAAACTTTCTTGTTCCTTCTAATAATTTCTACTTTTTTGGTTACTCTATGTAGATAATAATGTTCCCTGTAAATAAAAACCATTTGATTCCTTTTTTCACACTTCTTAGACCTTTTATTTCTTTCTCTTGTGCCCCTATGCCAAACAACACTTCTAATATAATGTTGAAAAGAACTGATGAGAGCAGTCATTCTCCTATTTTTCCTGATGTAAAGGGAGTACTTTAACTATTTCACCATTTTGTATGCTGTTTGCTGTAGTGTTTATTTATTTATTTATTTATTTATTTATTTATTTATTT
>NW_028035936.1:0-524 GCF_054177405.1 Leptonychotes weddellii | reverse complement strand
CAAATAAATTGAATGCATAACATACAGAAGTGATGAAATAATTTTATATCGCTATATAATTAAATACTTTGCAACCATTAAAACACAGGTTTTAGGGGCACCTGGGTGGCTCAGTCGTTAAGTGTCTACCTTCAGCTCAGGTCATGATCCCAGGGTCTTGGGATTGAGCCCCCCATCTGGCTCCCTGCTCAGCGGGGAGCCTGCTTCTCGCTCTGCCTGCCGCTCCCCCTGCTTGTGCTCTCTCTCTGTGTGTCATCAGCCTGGTGCGGGAGAAGCCTCATGCCCCCCAGGAGCTTGCTGGGTCAGCGGCCCAGAACCAGGAAGCGAGTCTTCTCCTGCCACGGCTCAGGCGCCCCCTACAGGCAGAACTCGGTCACACAAGCCACAGGAGAAAAAAACAAAAAAACATTTATAGGACCTGGAACATTTTTCATATATCAGACAAAAAGGGTGAGTTTGAAGCTGAGAGGTAAAAAATAAAAAACCAAAATACTATACTCACCAAAAAGGAGGAAGGTTATGAT
>NW_028035935.1:0-524 GCF_054177405.1 Leptonychotes weddellii | reverse complement strand
AGTGGAGGTCCTAGACAATTCAATAAAAAAAAAAAAATAAAAAGTATACAAAGTTAAGAAAGTAGTAACTACATGATTATATACATAAAAAGCCCAAGGAATATACAACTTATTAAAATGAATTTATGAAATAATTTTTTTGTGATCATTTATTCATTCCAGTGTTTTATTTTTAATTCCAGTATCGTTAATATAGTATTATATTAGTTTCAGGTGTACAAAATAGTGGTTCAACAGTTCCATATATTACTCAGTGCTCATCAAGATGAGTGTACTCTTTTTTTTTTATTTTTATTTTTTAAATATATATTTTTAAAGATTTTATTTATTTATTTGAGAGAGAGAGAATGAGAGACAGAGAGCACGAGAGGGAAGAGGGTCAGAGGGAGAAGCAGACCCCCTGCTGAGCAGGGAGCCCGATGCGGGACTCGATCCCAGGACTCCAGGATCATGACCTGAGCCGAAGGCAGTCGCTTAACCAACTGAGCCACCCAGGCGCCCCAAGATGAGTGTACTCTTTTTTT
>NW_028035934.1:0-524 GCF_054177405.1 Leptonychotes weddellii | reverse complement strand
TGTAAAATAAACAAGTCGTGAGGCCACACCTGGAGCTCAATATAAATTTCCCCTGGTGTTAGGATTTTACAGGCTTATAGGATCCAAAGGATTTTCATCCACCTGTTCTTCCAGCCTGTCTTCTGGGGGAGGGGCCTGCTGAACTGTTTCTTAGATAACCCTGCCTGTGAGAAGTTGCCCCACCCCCTGTCAGGGGGATGGGCTCAGTGGAAACCGGTCTTCTGAGACTTTTTTGTTCCCTGCGGCTTTTCTGTACCTCTTCAGGGGATCAGAGGAAAATAGCAGCAACCAAACCTCTGGCCCACAGCAGAAAATACGCAGTCTGCCAGCTTTAATAAACTCTCCAAGACAGTCTCCACCTCTGCTTGTGCTGCTGAAAACTGCAGCCTCCTGTGGTGCACACCCACAGCTACTGTCTCAGAAGTGTTTTCAGGGGCCCTGGGAGAGCCTCTACCCTTTGTGCTTCTAAGACCATGAGTGACTGTGGGCTCACATGCACACCCGAAGCTCCGGGATCAGGTATG
>NW_028035933.1:0-524 GCF_054177405.1 Leptonychotes weddellii | reverse complement strand
ATTTCAATTGGGATTTCATTGAAATCAATTGGTCAATGTGGGAAAAACCGACATTTTGATAATGTTGTCTTCCCATCCATGAACATGGAATATCTATTTATTTCATTCTTTCACTTTGTTCATCAGTTTTATAGTTTTCTTCAAGTAGATCTTTGTACATATTTTGTTATATATAAACATTTCATTTTAGGGGTGCTAAGGATAATGGTATTGTGTTTTTAACTTCAAATTCTACTTGTTCATTGCGGAATATGATAAAGGAATTGACTTTTGTACATTAGCCCCATATCCTTTAACTTTGCTATGATCACTTATTAGGTCCAGGAGGGTTTTTTTGGTCACTTCCTTCAGATTTTCTACACAAGCAATTATGCTCATTTTCAAACCAACAGTTTTTTTTTTTCTTAAGATTTTATTTATTTATTTGAGAGAGAGAATGAGAGAGAGAGAGAGCATGAGAGGGGGGAGGGTCAGAGGGAGAAGCAGACTCCCTGCCGAGCAGGGAGCCCAATGCGGGACTCGAT
>NW_028035932.1:0-524 GCF_054177405.1 Leptonychotes weddellii | reverse complement strand
AATGTTACTGCTTTGCCCCTTAATTAATTAGTGAGTCTAGGCAATGATCATCAATGGCTATCTGGAGACAAGTAGACCTTATATACCTTCTGATAGAATTATACACCACCACTTCTCAAGTAGACCTTCACAACAAAACAAAAAAAGAATCTGAATCTTGGGCGCCTGGGTGGCTCAGTTGGTTAAGCGACTGCCTTTGGCTCAGGTCATGATCCTGGAGTCCCGGGATCGAGTCCCGCATCGGGCTCCCTGCTCAGCGGGGAGTCCGCTTCTCCCTCTGACCCTCCCCCCTCTCATGTGCTCTCTCTCTCCTCTCATCCTCTCTCTCAAATAAATAAAAAAATCTTTAAAAAAAAAAAAAAGAGGGGGGCGGAGCAAGATGGCGGAGGAGTAGGAGACCTGGATTTCGTCTCCTCTCAGGAATTCAGCTGGATAGGGATCAAACCATTCGGAACACCTACAAACTCAACAGGAGATCGAAGAAAAGAAGAGCAACAACTCTCTCATCAGAAAAGCGACCACTT
>NW_028035931.1:0-524 GCF_054177405.1 Leptonychotes weddellii | reverse complement strand
TCAGCTACATTGGTTGTTTTTTGTGTTATTGATTTGAGCCATTCTGACAGGTGTGAGGTGATACTTCATTGTGGTTTTGATTTATAATTCCCTGATCATGAGTGGTGATGAGCATTTTTTTATTTTATGTTAATGACCATACATTACATCATTAGTTTTTGATGTAGTGTTCCATGATTCATTGTTTGCATATAACACCTAGTGCTCCATTCAGTACGTGCCCTCTTTAATACCCATCACCAGGCTAACCCATCCCCTCACCCCCTCCCCTCTAAAACCCTCAGTTTGTTTCTCAGAGTCCATAGTCTCCCATGGTTCATCTCCCCCTCCGATGTCCCCCGCTTCATTTTTCCCTTCCTGCTGTCTTCTTCTTTTTCTCTTCTTTTAACATATAATATATTATTTGTTTCAGGGGTACAGGTCTGTGATTCAACAGTCTTACACAATTCACAGCGCTCACCATAGCCCATACCCTCCCCAATGTCTATCACCCAGCCACCCCATCCCTCCCACCCCCCACCACT
>NW_028035930.1:0-524 GCF_054177405.1 Leptonychotes weddellii | reverse complement strand
TGTATTGATAACTGAAGAAATTATATACATAATTTGAGCAAAAAAAGTTTATGCTATGTTAAATTACTTGGCACAAAGAGTTCTTTTGAAAGATTTTATTTATTTACTTATGAGAGAGAGAGTGCACAAGTGGGAGTGTGCGGCAGGGTAGAGGGCGAGGGAGAGGGACAAGCAGACTCTACGCTAAGCGTGGAGCCCAATGCAGGATCACGGCCTGAGCTGAAATTAAGAGTTGGACACTCAACTGAATGAGTCACCCAGGTACCCCACAAATAAAAAGTTTTAAGGACAAATAAAAGTAAGTCCCTATGGAAGTAGCAGACAGGGCCTTCTCTGCCTGTGGGTATTCACGTGTCACTTCAATATCCAGACCCCAGGGTCCTCGGTTGCAGAGCCCCCATGTGTGAACCTGCAGGACCCCCAACCCTCCTTCCTCATCAGGGACCCCACAAGGAGTCCCAGCTGATACTGCAGGTCAGCCTGGCTCACAGGGTGTGGCACTGTTCCTCTTTTTCTGGGCTGCC
>NW_028035929.1:0-524 GCF_054177405.1 Leptonychotes weddellii | reverse complement strand
TAGTAGTAGCGGTGCTTGCTGTTCTCTGAGCCGAAGACCTTGATCACCATGCTGTAGAGATGCAACCCTTCCACCAGCATCCACGCAAAGGCGCTCAGGAAGAAGTAGTGCAGGAGCATGGCCATCACCCGGCAGGGGACCTAGAATCAAAGACACAGAGGGGACATCTCTCTGGGTGTGAGCAGTGGGCGGTTCCCGGCATCTCTGGTCACGTGCCCTCATCCCCCCCCCTCCCCGCGCTGAGGGGAGGGGCGGGGCCCTGGCTCCCTTTCTAGTCCCGGCGGTTCCGGCACAGTGATTGGTTCAGGAGAGCACAGGGAATCAGGCCCGGCCAATCAGCATAAAGGCTCAGGTCCTCTGAAGCAGGATTGGCTCGGGCTGGGCACGTGAGCAGACCAGCCCAATGGGGTGGGCTCTGGGGAATGGGCGGAGCCGTCAGGGAGCGAGCCCGGGAGCCTGGCGCTTTGCAGACACGTGGGCCCGGCAGCTGCGAGCAGGTCCCTGAGCCGGACCTGCGCGCCCCG
>NW_028035928.1:0-524 GCF_054177405.1 Leptonychotes weddellii | reverse complement strand
TATGGAGTTTCATCAAAAAGTTGAAAATAGAGCTACCATATTACCCAGAAATTGCACTACTGGGTATTTACCCCAAAGATACAAATGTAGGGATCCGAAGGGGTATGTGCACCTCGATGTTTATAGCAGCAATGTCCACAATAGCCAAACTGTGGAAAGAGCCAAGATGTCCATCAACAGATGAATAGATAAAGAAGATGTGGTATATATATATACAATGGAATATTATGCAGCCATCAAAAGGAATGAAATCTTGCCATTTGCAACAACGTGGATGGAACTGGAGGGTATTATGCTGAGGGAAATAAGTCAATCAGAGAAAGATATGTATCATATGATCTCACTGATATGAGGAATTCTTAATCTCAGGAAACAAACTGAGGGGTGCTGAAGTGGTGGGGGGTAGGAGGGATGGGGTAGCTGGGTGGTAGACATTGGGGCAGGTATGTGTTATGGTGAGCGCTGTCAATTGTGTAAGACTGTTGAATCACAGACCTGTATCTTGGAAACTAATAATACATTAT
>NW_028035927.1:0-9991 GCF_054177405.1 Leptonychotes weddellii | reverse complement strand
AAAAAAAAAAGAATAAGCCTATCTAAGGTGGTAAAAGACCCATACACTGAAAACTACAAAACACTGCTAAAAGAAATTCAAGAATACACAAATAAATGAAAAGACATCCAGTGTTCATGGAGTAAGAGATTTAAAGTTATTAAGACGTCCTTACTACCTAAAGTGTTCTACATATTCCACACACTATCAAAATCCCAAAAGCATTTTTTGCAGAAATATAAAAATCCATCATAAAATTCATATGGAATCTCAAGGAACACCCAAAATGCGTAATACATATTTATTTATTTATTTATTAAGATTTTTATTTATTTATTTGAGACAGAGAGAATGAGAGACAGAGAGCATGAGAGGCAGGAGGGTCAGAGGGAGAAGCAGACTCCCTGCCGAGCAGGGAGCCCGATGCGGGACTCGATCCCGGGACTCCAGGATCATGACCTGAGCCGAAGGCAGTTGCTTAACCAACTGAGCCATCCAGGCACCCAATACTTTTTTTTTTTAAGGAACAGAGTTGAAGGACTCCCATTTCCTGATCAATAAACATATTAGAAAGTTTAATTAATAGCAGTGGTGTGGCACTGACATAAAGACAGACAACAGAGTAAAGCAATAGAAGGGAGAACCCAGAAATAAACCCTTATTTAGATAAATTATCTTCAACAAGGCAGTCTCTTCAATAAATGTGAAATGAGAAGAGTGGATATTCACATGTAAAAGAATTAAGGGGTACCCTTATCTTACACCATACCTATAAATTAACTCAAAATAGAATAAAGACCAAAATGTAAAACTAAAAACCATAAAATTTCTAGATGAAAATATAGGTGGAAAGCTTCAGACATTGGACTTATCAATGATTTCTTAGATGGGATACCAAAAGCACAGGAAAAAAAGTAAAAATAGATAAATGGGATTACATCAAACTTAAAAACTTTTGTGCATCAAAAGACATAATCGACAAAATGCAAAGACAACCTATGGAATGGGAGAGAATATTCACAAATCATGTATCTGTCAGGGCCTAATACCCAGAATATATAAAGAACTCCTGCAATTCAACAACAATAACAATAAAAAAAATAACTTGATTAAAAAATGGGTAAAGAACTTGAATAGATTATTTCTCCAAAGACAAAATACAAATAATCATATGAAAAATGTTCAACATCACTAATCATCAGAGAAATGCAAATAAAAACATCAATGAGATATTACCTCACGTCCATTAGAATGACTACTATAAAAAGTTAATAAATAAGTTTGGTAAAGAATGTGGACAAAGTTGGAACCCCGTACACTGTTGATTGGACTGTTAAATGGTGCACCTGCTATGGATAACAGCACAGAAGTTCTCAGAAAATTAAACATACTAATTACTATATGACCCATAAATCCCACTTTTGCATATGTATGCAGAAAAATTAAAAGGAGGGTCTCGAGGAGAAATGTGCACACCCAAGTTCATAGCAGCACTATTTACAATAGCCAAGAGGTGGAAATAGCCGAAATGTTCATTGATAGAGAAGTGGATAAACAAAATGTGGTATATACATACAACAGACAATTAGCCTTAAAAAAAGAAAAAAAAAGTAAATCCTGTCATGGGTTATAATGTGGATGAAATTTGAGGACACTATACTAGGTGAAATAAGCCAGTCACGAGAAAACAAATACTGTATAATCCTACTATGTGAAGCATATAAGCCAGTCAAATTCATAGAAACAGAAAGTAGAATGGTGGTTTCTAGGGGGAGGAGAGATAAAAGGGAGGCTTTTAATGGGCATAGTTTCAGATTTGCATGATGAAAAAGTTCTAGAGATCAGTTTCACATCAATGAAAATATATTTGACATTACTGAACTGTACATTTCAAATTGGTTAATATGGTAAATATATGTATATATTTAACAAAAATGTGTATATATGTGTGTGTATGTATTTATGTGTGTGTGTACACATATATATGGAAACCACAGTGGATACAGTTTATATAAGGCCAATATTTACATTTATAAACCACTGTAAGACATGGTCGTATTGACATCTTTGGAAACTGTTTGAATGCTCTCAGTTTGACTTTATATACTCTGCCCTCCATCAACAGCATCTTTACATCCTTGACAGTGTCATACCCCTTTATTTTTTAGGTACAGTTCATGCTCCAGCTTCCTAATCCCTTCCTCTGTTAATGATGAAAGAATTGGTATCCTCATCCATCTATAATCAATCCGTATTACATACTGCTCCTTTTAAGCCTATTCTTTCTTTTTTTTTTTTTTTATTTATTTGAGAGAGAGAGAATGAGAGACAGAGAGCATGAGAGGGAGGAGGGTCAGAGGGAGAAGCAGACTCCCTGCCGAGCAGGGAGCCCGATGCGGGACTCGATCCCGGGACTCCAGGATCATGACCTGAGCCGAAGGCAGTCGCTTAACCGACTGAGCCACCCAGGCGCCCCTAAGCCTATTCTTTCTGATAAACAAAAATAATTTCCTCTTAGATGAATACATTTCATGCCCCAGGGAAGCTTTAATAAAGATCTGAGAAGTGGCGGTTACCCTCATTTTCTACCTAAAAATCACACTTCTGATTTTCCAAAAGCCAAACCCATTAGGTACATAGTAGCTCACTGATTTGATATTTGTTAAAGAATAAGCAAACACCTTAATATCAAATGTGATATATTTCACCACCTAGTTTATCTTTTCTTCATGTTTTTATTTACTCAAATACATATACTGAATGGCAGCCACTGGCCTTACAGCTCCCAGATCCCAGAAGCCAGCTCCCCCTCTCAGGCTCCTTCTTGCTCTCTACACCCAGATTATTCATGGTTTGAATCTCTCCAGCATCTTCCCGTAACTTACAAAGTAAGCACTCTGAGATAACGCTGGGGAGTCGATATTCTTATTGAACAGAGTTTCTAGGCTAACATTGATTTACCTATGGATTTTAACAAGGGGCAAAAATGAATATTGGAGGATTCCGTAAGAGAACAGGTGCTTGTTTTGATGCAAAGGGCTCGAAACAGGGACATGGAAAAGACAGAACACCTGTGTGGTGTTCAGTGGAGAAGGTAGAGTAGAGAAATGAAAGTGTGGATAGGGCAAAGGGATGGCAATGTTGGGAAGCAAAGTCCAGAATCTCTGGCTTAGGTAAGGTCAGCATGAGTCTGTGACAGTGAAGATGATGATAATGATAACGATGATGAAGAAGGTGTAAATAAATGGTATTAAAGGAAATATTCCAAGGTAATAAAACCTGTGTCTGTAGGCCTAATAAATGGGGAAAGAAAAAGGATGAGCTGTGTAAAAATCATAATTATGTAATTATTAATAGTTCAGCTTTGGAGTTGGTCAAACATGGATTTGCATTCCATTCCTTCTCTGAGCAGTTGTTTGACCTTAGCAAATTACTTAATCTCACTGAACCTAAGTTCTTTCACCTGTAACACAGATGTATTTTAAAACAGACATAGTAAATTTACTTAGCTCAGTATTGCAAGAAATACACAGAAGATATATGAACAGATTAAATTCGTAATAAGAATTAGCTATTGTTGAGTGCTGTGAAATGTGTAAGACTGCTAAATCACAGACCAGTACCTCTGAAACAAATAATACATTTTATGTTAAAAAAAAAAAAAGATAGTAGGAAGGTAAAAATGAAGGGGGGGAAATCGGAGGGGGAGACGAACCATGAGAGACTATGGACTCTGAGAAACAAACAGAGGGTTCTAGAGGGGAAGGGGTTGGGGGGATGGGTTAGCCTGGTGATCGGTATTAAAGAGGGCACATATTGCATGGAGCACTGGGTGTTATACACAAACAATGAATCATGGAACACTACATCAAAAACTAATGATGTAATGTATGGTGATTAACATAACATAATAAAATTAAATTAAAAAAGAATTAGCTATTGTTAAATAACAAATACATACTATTCAGGACATTTACATAAAATTCTGTTGTTATTTTTTTATTATAGATATAGCAAATGAGATGAAACATGTGAAATTGCTTTGTTAACTATAAAATTTGAAGAGACACTTTTCATTGGCCCATTAAGAGATTTCCCAACCAGTTCTTGAAACAACTCAAAGAATAATTAGCCTTCTTTGCAACCAGGGACAACTGTGTGACGTATTTCTGACCAATAAAATGTAAAGCAAGTCTAGGAGGGCTTCTGGAAAAGCTCTTTTCCTTATACACCCCCCCAAAACTATAAAAATAAAGCCCCTCTACTTCTTTCTTCTCTGTAGGGTGATAAAACAATGCTTGAAGATGCTCCAAACAACTTGTGACCATGAGGAAAAGGCCAAGAGAATAAAAAAGGTGCTGACCAAGGATCCTGACTTCACCAAATCACTGTAACACTTCCACTATAATGAGAAGAATTACCTCATGTCTTCTCATTATGGGAGGAATCCCTATTGGTTAGGCCACTGTTAGCAAAGTTTTCTATTAATTGCAGCCAAAGCCATTCCTTCACTTGATCTTAATCAAAAGGCGTACATTTTAATCTAGATTACAGTTAGCCTTTAAAACTTATAATTTATATGCCCCTTGGAAATTACTTATGCACTGTTTAAGTCTGTAATCATTACCAATCTGGGGTACCCTCTATTAGCCCAGACAGTAAAATATTTCATCTCTCAGGAAAAATAGGAAGAGATCACATAGAGCTAGAAAGAGCATTACTTTGTAACCAGGCACATTTAGGATATAAATCCAGTGTGCTAATGATTGGTTCATACTATTTGCCATATTTCCTATTTTCCCCAGTATGAAATGCAAGGCAGTATATCTATTTCACAGGGTAGCAGTTAGAATTAAGTGAGATAATATTTACCAAAATGTGTTTTAAAAAGTACATAGAACAGTAAATGCTCAAAAACTTAATTGCTTTCTAGCCTGATAGTGAACCCTGGGACTCACTGTGGCAGTCCATTCCTCTCTGTCTGGAAACATAGCTACTTGGTGAATTATTTGCTCTATTATTTATATTATTTATACCTAGAATGGAACTAAGATAAATGTGATATTACTATCACTTGTGCATGTGGCTGAAATTCCAACAGTTCTTGGTTAGTGTAACATTGGTTTTGAATGAAATGATGGACTATTATTAATATTTTCTATATGAGATATAGATTTCTCATATGTCTATAAAATGATTTAAGTAGTACTGACTTGGAAGTGAAGGTAAAATCACCCTGAAGTGAAGATTAAATCAGGAAAGGTAAATAGAATACCCTGCATGATGCCTGGAATCAGTTAGTAATTCTTGTTAGTTTAACAGAAGTTACTTGGGCAACTACATCATCTTCTAATAGACTGTGAGGCAGTGTTTCTTAATCTTGGCAATATTAACATTTTGGACTGGATAATTCTTTGTTGGGGAAGGAGGGGGTATTCTGTAGAGGTAAGATGTTCAGCAACAACCCTGTCCTCCACCTACTAGATATCCCACCTTCTGACAACCAAAGATGTCTCCAGAAATTGCCAAATGTACCCCTGGGGACAAAATTGCTCCCCAGTTGAGAACAACTGCTATAATTCATCAAAGTGAGAAGATCCGTACCTTGGATCCATGAGGCTTACAAGAAAAAAAAATGTTAGTTAAATTGAGTGTGTATGAATAAGCATTTACATCTATGTTAGTGATTCTACTAATACTATTTTCTTTTTTGGCACTGTTAGCAAGTTCTTGTTGATTCATAGATCTCAGAATTGAATAATGAAGTTTTGAACACCGAAATTTAATTAGACATTAAAATTTATAAGCACATACAGTAATGTTTAATTGACACTGAAAGCTGAAGACATAATATTTAAGTAGCATAACTAAAATAGAAAAGAACTATTTTAGAAATAATTGTATACCATTCTATAATATTGAGAAAGCAGCCACAGAATTAATTTCATGTAAATTCTGTATCTAGTAACTGATTTTTGAATAGCCAAAAATTTTAAATATCTTTGCAAATGAGAATATCCATTGTATAATTTGAAAAATTCTAATTTAGGTTCTATGTAGCCGGCAGGCAAAGATAGAAAATCTCTGATAAAATAAATTATGCAGTTTTACTGAATTGATGTGTATCCATGTCAAAGATTAAAAGTGAACACTCTAAAATGAGAGTGTCTGCTGAACATATCTGTAATTTAGATAAATGTACAATTGATTTAGGCATGTTTTAATTGGTACATCTAGAATTTTTTTTTATATCTTCCTATAAAGAAGTGGTTTATTTTCTAATTTTCTATTTTTATCTACATGGAGTATAAAACATACCCTTTAAAATTGCGGAGGAAAGAAATCTTTGTTAACTTTTTACGGTAAAGAACACTGTATTTCACACCAAAATATAAGTTAAGTCAATCACTGTTTTGTTGTTGTTGTTGTTGTTGTGTTTTTTTCCCTCTAAGGTGGGAGAAGTTGAGGGGGCAGAGAGGAAGAGTTTTTTGAGGATTAAACCTAGGGGATGAAATACTTAGGCAAGTCAATGGAATGACAGGTTTTTGAGCCAAATGTTGTTTGAGGTCTTATAGAAAACAAACAAAAGTTAAGAGGGTGCCCTTGTAGATTCTCTTTATTCAGATAATTCCCAATGTAACTAAGGAAAGAAGAAAGCAAAAGTAACATTTAATGAATGTCTAATAAGAATACATTATATAATGTAATCCTCCCTGAAATCAAGTTGCTGGTACATTTTCAGGATTTCATAGTTGAGCAAACTATATTTCAGCTTCAACTAATTTGAGCAAGATGATAATCCATGCTATTTAAACTATACTATGGTAGTTAAGAATCCTGTGTAAAAACCTTAATGCAACTCTATTGGGAAGGTGAAAGATTTTAAAAAATGCATTCATAGACTATTATAGCCATGGTTTTGGTGCTAGATAAAAGTATAAATTATTATTAATAATAATAATGTTCATAACTAAGAATTTGCCTAATTAAAAATTACTCAATAATTTATTAGTTTTGAAAAGAGATCATATATACATATTATTGGTTAGATAAGTCTCTATTTGACTCTAATTTGGTTATAAATCACAAACAATAGTATATCACCATTAACTATGGAGTCAAAAATTGTTTTTATAAACAAAATGCTTGATAATTTTCAATGCATTTTCACTTATTCCTACTCAGCTATTTTTCATAACAACTGTATGAGTAAGCCAAAAGAATTGATTAATTTAATGATTGATAAAGTCTCATAATCCCATAAATTATTTAGACAGACTTGTAATAATATACACAATATAAAATGATCATGAGGATTATTATAATCATCAAGTCAAGGGGAAAATAAAGAAAAATATATTAATGTAAGGGTAAAATTAAACAAAATCCATGCCAGAATGCCCAATAAAGCTATGAGAAATTAGTTACACATTTAAAAAAAAGGAATTTCTAGAAAATAAAGCAGAGGGGAATACAATATATGATTCAGAGGATAGAAGGAATAATAAATAATAAACCAGTTTTTCAGGATCAGTTAATCATTCTTGATTAAAAAACCAGAATTTTCTGTCCTTCTCAAATAAGACCAGGTAAAGCAGTAAACAACAATCTCAAAAGACATCCTTCATTATATATACACTGTGTTTCTTAGAGCCATTTTTCATAATGTTCCTCAAAGTAGGAAGATGTTATATACCTAATATATTTCAGTGGCAGCAAGTGTTTACTTTTCTGTAGATGGTAAAAGTAAACCGTAATGTGGTCAACATTTAGATTTGACCAGAGCCATGGTAAATGGCAATATATAGAACTCAAAATGTATTTTTCTACCTGGCTGTGCCATAGCATTTTTTTTTTTTTTTTTTTTACCCACCTGCATATACTGATTGCTATACTCTGGGGATGCTCTCCCCATTCTTTTTTTTTTTTTTTTTTTTAAGATTTTATTTATTTATTTGAGAGAGAGAATGAGAGAGAGAGAACACATGAGAGGGGATAGGGTCAGAGGACGAAGCAGACTCCCTGCCGAGCAGGGAGCCCGATGCGGGACTCGATCCCCGGACTCCAGGATCATGACCTGAGCCGAAGGCAGTCACTTAACCAACTGAGCCACCCAGGCGCCCTGCTCTCCCCATTCTTAAGCATATCATCATCAATAAGGCAAATAGGCACCAAAAAATTAAGTTTAAAACCATGAACTGTAACAGGGCATAAAAATGGCTCTGAGTATATGGAAAAAGGAGTAGAGATAGCATTTATTTTCCTTATAAAGGGAAATTTAGATAAGCCTTCACTGGAGTGCAGATGTTTGTACAGGAGTTTGAAGGATGAAACAAATGTATCTGATTTTCAACAAAAGAGTGGATGTATAGACAGAGGAAACAACAAGAACAATAGTTGATAAAAGATTACAGTGTATTCAGTAGAACTTAGAAAGTTCTGACAGCAACCCATGTGCAGGTTATACAGAAAAGTGGAAGAAGAGGATGGTTAAGAAGACTGGAAACAGATGATAAAAGGATTTGAATGCTTTGCTGGAGAGCTTTCTGCAGCAAAGGGGAGGGGAATCAATATAGATTTTAATTAGGGTTATTTTCTCATTTATAGTCACATGGAAGATATAGCCCAGTGGTGAGAAGACTAGTTAAGAAATTTCTTAAAAATAAGTTTAGATCATTCTGAACTGTAGTAATTAATATATGATTATACTAACTGGTGTTACCTATACTTACTAATCTATGAATAACTATCCCTGATCCACAACTAGACTCCCAGATTGGACACACTCTTGGTACCAGTACTGGTCTCCCTACACCTCCTGAAGCAACAAACAAAAAAGAAAACCCCATTCTATATGGGTGGGGATGAGAGATAATGTTGGTCAGAACCCAAATGTGTGACCCAAAGGCAAAGTAGGAATACCCAGGACCAAGAATTGGAATGGGCTTCTAGGAATTATGGCCTCAAAAAGAGGAAAAAAAAGTTAAGGCCTCAAGCAAAGTCAAACTCTCTTTCCAAAGTAATCCCAAGTTAGGCAACAGAACTGCCAGTGATTACAATCTCTCATGATCACACACATACACACACACACACACACACACACACACACCCCTACACACAAGCACAGCATCACCAAACTGAGAAGACAACTACTGAAAGTCAAGATAGATGAACAGTACAGTATTTGATTGCTATAGACTTGCCAAGATTGTTATTATCCCATACAGAAAAATAATTTCATGAAATGTTTAAATAAGTAATAAAATACATTATAGATATTGTGAGAATAGTCACTATAAGAAATAAAGATACTTAAGAAAAATGTTAATTTCCATAATTAAAAAATATAAACTAATGAAATAAAGAGAGAATTAGTGACCTGGACTATATATCCAAACAATATACCAAGAATGAAGTAAGGACATCAAAAATAAAAATGACAAGTTAAAATAAATGAAACCTGGGAGGTCTGGGTGGCTAAGTTGGTTAAGGGTCTGCCTTTGGCTCAGGTCGTGATCCCAGGATCAAGCCCCGTGTCAGGTTCCCTGCTGAACAGGGAGCCTGCTTCTCCCTCTCCTCCCTGATCATGATCTCTCTCTAGCTATCTCTAGCTATCTCTGTCTCTGTCTCTATCTCTCTCTCAAAAAAATAAATAAAATCTTAAAAAAAAGAAGAAAGAAATGAAACCTCAAATGAGAAAGCGTATCACAGAACCGCCTGGGATATAGGGGTTCAGTTGCAATGTTAAGTGCCCGACTCCTGATTTCGAATTAGGTCACAATCTCAGGACCCTGAGATCCAGCCCTGTGTCAGGCTCTGTGCTGATAAGAAGCCTGCTTGGCTGCACCAGCTTGCATTCCCACCAACAGTGTAGGAGGGTTCCCCTTTCTCCGCATCCCCGCCAACATCTGTCGTTTCCTGACTTGTTCATTTTAGCCATTCTGACTGGTGTGAGGAAAACTGTATGGAGGTTCCTCAAAAAGTTGAAAATAGAGCTACCCTATGACCCAGC
>NW_028035926.1:0-524 GCF_054177405.1 Leptonychotes weddellii | reverse complement strand
CATTTGACTATTGCTCTTTGGATCTCACTATATTCAAGCCTTAGGCCCTAACTGATAAATTTGGAAATACCAGGCGCCTGGGTGGCTCAGTTGGTTAAGCGACTGCCTTCGGCTCAGGTCATGATCCTGGAGTCCCTGGATCGAGTCCCGCATCGGGCTCCCTGCTCGGCAGGGAGCCTGCTTCTCCCTCTGACCCTCCTCCCTCTCATGTGCTCTCTCTCTCTCTCTCATTCTCTCTGTCTCAAATAAATAAATAAAATCTTTAAAAAAAAATTTGGAAATACCTACATTTATCAGGGATTGTTGGGTTGCTGAATCGGAGTGAAAAAAAAAAAAAAAGGGTTTCATTCACTTTGATCCTCCTTCCTAGTACAACGGGTATGTTAGGATAGAAACGTTTCAGAAAGGTTGGAGTTTTGTGGAGGGTCCAGCCCCTCCTGTGAACCTCTGTCTGTACTAAGATTCTAACCTTCAACATACCAGGAATTAATTTTTAACCATTGTAACATTAGTGGAAATTTGTT
>NW_028035925.1:0-524 GCF_054177405.1 Leptonychotes weddellii | reverse complement strand
GGATCGAGTCCCGCATCGGGCTCCCTGCTCAGCGGGGAGTCTACTTCTGCCTCTGACCCTCCCCCCTCTCATGTGCTCTCTCTCTCTCATTCTCTGTCTCAAATAAATAAATAAAAATCTTAAAAAAAAAAAAACAAAAAACCCCAACACCAGTGAGGCAAGTAAACGAGGAACTACCGTGTATCTACTTCATAATCCTTAAAGTAGGGATATGTTTTAATGACCGATGTGGGTCATCCCTTGATGGACGGAATGAGTTAAAGCACTTCAAACAGTGCCTCATGCTGAATCAGGTGGATGAATGGTTGCTGCTATCATCAGTGATGCCTCTCTTCCTGGGCTTCTGCCCCAAGTGAACTTCAAGTCAAGGATCACATGGATCGAGGTCAGAGTGCTGGAATGGAAGGCAATACAGATACTTGGTGTTTTTTGTTTTTTGTTTTTTTAAGATCTATTTGAGAGACGGAGCATGAAGGCGGGAGAGGCAGAGGGAGAAGGAGAAGCAGACTCCCCGCGGAGCAGAG
>NW_028035924.1:0-524 GCF_054177405.1 Leptonychotes weddellii | reverse complement strand
CTGTGCCACTCAGGTGCCCCCAGCTGAGCTCTTGATTTAATCTTGTATCTGGATTATTTCTTAAAAGTAGCTAGCTCCCAACTAGCTCCACGTCCTTCTCCCCATGCAATGGGTACTTCCCGTACCACTGCTCATGTAGTATTCCTTAGTTCCTCAATTCCCTGCTTTAAAACTTTTAGTCACTACCTTTCCCTGATATTGGAAGCCTTTCCAACACTTTTCTACCAATTTATCTGCAGGTGTCTTCACCCCAGTAATAATAAGCTGCTTCTTTTTCTTATACACTAGCTGATTTTTTTTTTTTTGTTCTTTGACTCACGTTTACACTTTGAAATGGCCTTTGCCTCTTTGCCTGGGTCCCAATTCGACCCATTCTTTAAAGGTCCAGCCTGGCTATCACATCTTTTCTTGAAATCTTCTCTTATCCCCTTGAGCTAATCCAAATTCCAAATTCCATCTCGCTTTGTACCCCTTTATGGCTTTCATCGCAAGCTTGCACTGTGGTTAACTGTGTAACTACAAGT
>NW_028035923.1:0-524 GCF_054177405.1 Leptonychotes weddellii | reverse complement strand
CTGAGCCCATCCCCCACCACAGGGGGTAGGGCAACTCTGCCCAAACAGCATTGCCTGAGTAACAGTGCGCCAGGCCCCTCCTGCAGAAGACAGGCTGGGAAAACAAGAGGCCAGCAACCCTAAGGTCCGAAGAAAACAGGTGCATCTTGCTTGGGTTCTGGTCAATAATTTGGACTCTATACATTCCCTCAAACACCCACCAACAGAATGACTAGGAGAAGGAACCCCCAAAATAGAAAAGACTCAGAGATCATGACTTATGCTGCAGATTTACAAATGGATGCACATATAACCAAGATATCAGAGAAGGAATTCAGGCTAGCAATTGTGAAGACAATGGCTAGAATGGAGAAATCAATTAATGGCAACATAGAGTCTCTAAGGGCAGAAATGAAAGGTGAATTGGCAGAACTTAAAAATGCTATCAATGAGATCCAATCCAATCTAGATAATATAACAGCTATGGTAACTGAGACAGAAGAGCGAATAAGCTACCTGGAAGACAATATAATAGATAAAAAGGG
>NW_028035922.1:0-525 GCF_054177405.1 Leptonychotes weddellii | reverse complement strand
TCATATAAAATTAGTTATTTTGAAAATGTGAGTCTTATTAATATTTGAGATCAAACTAAAATGCAGTTACTATCTAGATTAATAGTATAATCCTCCTATTTGTGCCCCCGTATCACTTGGCTCATTCACATATTAATGACTCCATTTGCAATCTCCTTTTAAAATTATTTTCATAATTTCAAAGTATTCCACTACTAACTCCACAAGATTAAGTGACAAACAGGCAGTTGATTTCCTGATTCTAAAATAAAATGAATAGAGATACTTATTGAGATTTGGGCTTTATTACCTCTAAATAGAACTCTTAAAATTCATTATTTCCAAATTGATTATTCAAGTGGTTTCAGTTGGGGGGTCATTTGACTTGAGATTTCTACACTGGAGATTTCAACACAATTTTAATTTCTTTTCCTTTTCTTATTTGAACACTTGCTATTTGTGTTTACTCTATTTGGATTCTAGTACTGGTTATCTTGTCATTATCTCCAAATCTTATGTGCTTGGTTAATTTTTCCTCCATGGATA
>NW_028035921.1:0-525 GCF_054177405.1 Leptonychotes weddellii | reverse complement strand
AATCATGGAACACTTCATCTAGAACTAATGATGTAATGTATGGGGATTAACATAAGAATAAAAAAAAAAAAATTAAAAAAAAAAAAATGCCAGTTGAAATTCC
This sequence comes from Leptonychotes weddellii, assembly GCF_054177405.1. NCBI lineage: Eukaryota > Metazoa > Chordata > Mammalia > Carnivora > Phocidae > Leptonychotes > Leptonychotes weddellii. The sequence continues at coordinate 422 of NW_028035921.1, read as the reverse complement.
CGGTAGCTGGTCTTCCCTTCAAAACTACTTCAACTTGCTTGTATTTATTTTGAGGGGAAATCAACATTTTAATTAACATTATAAGGCTGAAAGGTGATTATCAATTGAAAAAGGGAAAATACTTGATATTTCAGATACCAAACATATCAGTTAACTGTTGCTGTATAACAAACTACCCAAGAGCTTGGTGGTTTAAAACCACAGCCATTTACTGAACAAACATTTTTGGGGGTAGACCATTTAGGTTATGCTCATCTGAGTTCTTCTGGTCTCTGTTTGGGTCTTTCATGCATTTGTGGTTAGCTGCTGAGGGCTGGCTTTTCTTGGATGACCTCATATTGGACAATTCATCTCTCCTCCGTGTGGTCTCTCATTTTGCAGCAGGCTTCTGGGCAATTTCTAAGAGGTCAAGCCCAAGCATT
>NW_028035920.1:0-525 GCF_054177405.1 Leptonychotes weddellii | reverse complement strand
AATTACCCACGTGGCTACTTCTAGAAAGTGGCAGGGCATCACCTTGGCATTCCATTCCCCTCCTGAACCAATTCAGTTCTTGTCGTGGGCATTTCTATAATGCACTAGAATCCTCCTTGGGAAGTCTCCTAGGGTCTTCCACAATCTTATCACCTACACTGGGAGAATTCTTATGTTCACTCACCATGATTCTCATTTGGTGACTGGCCCACGACTCTTTAAACGTGCGGACATTGCCCTGAGGTAAAAAACCAAGTTCTTCCTCCACTGTCTAGCATACTGCCCTCAACTTGGCCCCTTGCGTGAACTTACCTTTGCCTAATTTCGCTGGGTTTTTCCCACCCGTAGAGCAAATGGTAGCTGACTTTTACATTGGAGTTTTTATGATACAGGACCTCTCACGGATAAACCACGAAACTTGTTTTATTTTGGTGAAAGGAAAGTCATGAGGTTTAAACTGGTCAGCAAGAGAAGTGGACAATGAATTAGTCCTAAAGCACAGATGCTATTTGGTCATGGGTGTGT
>NW_028035919.1:0-525 GCF_054177405.1 Leptonychotes weddellii | reverse complement strand
TCGCCCAGATTTGTGACCCAGGACAAATGACCTTGTTTCTCTAACCCCAAGTATCTTTCCCTGTAAAGTGGAAATCTCCATTACAGCAACTACTACAGGAGGACTAAGGGAGCTAAATCATTTGCCGGAAACCTGCTGATGACCGACCGGGGGCTAGGCCCTGGGGCTGTCCCCACGACATCTCTCAGCACAGAGCCTGACACCTGCCCGGGGAGCCACCACAGCAGCTTGGGGAGCTAGGAGGAGGGGTTGGGGGAGACAGCATCAAAACTGTCTTAGGAGGATGGATTGAAGAGGAGTTGGCCCTAGAAGCACCTGTTTCCACGCAGAAGCCACCGAAGGGCCCAAGCAAGGGACAAAATGCAGACTGGCTCCTGGCCGCAGCTTCGGAGGGATAGGTATTGGCTCAGGGCCGAGTCCTGCTCAGAAGCTTGTCCACAGAGCAGCAGAAACAGAGTCACGTGGGACCCGTTGGGAATGCAGATCGCCAGGCCCCACCCCAGCCCTCTTGAGCCAGGAACTGAG
>NW_028035918.1:0-525 GCF_054177405.1 Leptonychotes weddellii | reverse complement strand
TTAACTTTCTTCCTTCCATTGTTTCCAAAGAGCTGTTTTTCTCTGTGTGTTTTGCACATAACTCTGCGGTGACACAGATGGAAAATCTAGTTAACACATTACGAGACGGGCTATGGTGTTCAAAGCAATGAACTCAATCAACTTAGAAACCCTTCGATGGCTGAGCAAGATTAAAACAGAGTTACAAAAGCAGAGCATCTTATTAACCGTTAGCAGTGTGAGGAGTCCATTTCCCACCTGACGGAGTGCCAGGGGCAATGAGAGCAGGCAGGTGAGCGAATGAGGGGCGGCACACAGGACAGGTGGCTAATAGGGGTTTACTACCCCGCCCGCCGTGTCTCCCTTTCTTCCGCAAGGCACGTACTGCCTCCCAGCTGCGCCCAGATTTCCACACTGAGAATTAAGGAAAGTAGACCCAGAAGAGGCAAAAACCTAACTGCACGGCCGGCCCATGTTTGCCCCACCCCTGCCTGCTCCCCTCCGTCACTGATGGTTTAATTAACAAAGGTTCTGACAAAGCCACAG
>NW_028035917.1:0-525 GCF_054177405.1 Leptonychotes weddellii | reverse complement strand
AATCATGGAACACTACATCAAAAACTAATGATGTAATATATGGTGACTAACATAACATAATAAAATAAAGTTAAAAAATATATATATCTATGTTCATATTTATATTATATTTAGATAAACTATGAGTTTACATAAACTTTAAGTTTAATCCCAATTATTTAGATCATTCAGGAATACAAGTATGCTTTTTACATGAAATATAGTTTAATACAGAAAAAAAAACTAACCATAAAGTCATATTGGTTGAGAAATATTTTTAATTCTGTTGGTGATCATTGACTTTCCTTCCACTCAAATGTTCTACTGTGTGAATCAAGCACTTTGTCAAAAAAAAAAAAAAAGCACTATCTTGTTAAAAATTAAAAACTAAAGTGTTAGAAGCAAATTCAGAATTGATAAAATAGTTTGATTCAAACAATAATGTGATGTACTCTATTTTATTATGGTTTATATATAAATACTCTTGTAAATGCTTCAAATTAAAACAGTTGACAAATTCTAATACTACATGCAACTTTTCTAATT
>NW_028035916.1:0-9991 GCF_054177405.1 Leptonychotes weddellii | reverse complement strand
ATCTCCTGTTGAGTTTGTAGGTGTTCAGAATGGTTTGATCCCTATCCAGCTGAATTCCTGAGACCAGACGAAATCCAGGTCTCCTACTCCTCCGCCATCTTCCTCTGCCCCCCTCCGGGATTCTTTTCTTAATTTCTGTTTCAGATTGCTTATTTTCAGTGTATAGAAACACAACTGATTTTTGAGTGTTAGTTTTTTATCCTGTATCTTTGCTGTACTTGTTTAGTAGTTTTAGTAGCTTTTTTTGTGTGGAATCCTTACAGATTTCTACAAATAAGTTCATGTCATCTGTGAACAAATAATAATAATATAAATTATAAATAAATAATATGGTAAAAATATAATTTTACTTCTTTTCCAGTTTGTATGCCTTTAATTTTTTTTTTTTTTTTTTTTTGTCTAATTACTCTGGCTAGAACTTCTAGTACTCTGTTGAGTAGTAGTGGCTAAAGTGGGCATCCTTGCCTTGTTCCTGATCTCAGAGGAAAAGTTTTCAGTGTTTCCTTCTATTCCTAGTTTGTTGAGTGCTTCTATCATAAGACAGCTGAATTTTGTGAAATGCTTTTTCTGCATCTATTGAGATGATTATGTGGTTTTATTCTTCATTTTGTTAATGTGATATGTTACATTGATTGATTTTCATAAGTAGGATTTTCAACAATCTGACTTGCATTCCAGTTATAAATTCCACTTGGTTATGATGTATAATCCTTTTAATGCACTGTTAATTACTGTTTGCTAGTATTTTGTTGAGAATCTTTACAACAGTATTCATCAGGGATACTAGTCTGTAGTTTCTTTCCTTGTGATGTCTTTGTCTGGCTTTGATATCAGGTCATGTGGCCTCATTTAATGAATTTGGGAGTATCCCCTCCTCTTCAATTCTTTGGAACTGTTTGTGAAGCATTAGCATTAATTCTTTAAATGTTTGGTAGAATTCTCCAGTGAAACCATCCTGTCCTAGACTTTCTTTGTTGGGAAGTTTCTAATTACAGTGTCAATCTCCTCACTAGATACAGGTCTGTTCAGATTTTTTATTTCTTCATTATTCATTCTGGTAAGTTGTATGTTTCTAGTAATTTATCCATTTCTTCTAGGCTACCCAATATTTTGGCATATAACTGTTCATAACTTATTTTAATTTCCATGACATTATTTATAATGTTTCCTCTTTCATTTCTAATTTTAGCTATGAGTCTCCTCTTTTTCTTAATCTAAGTTTCTGTCAATTTTGTTGATTCTTTCAAAATCTAACTCTTAGTTTCATTGATTTTTTCTATTGTTTTTCTATTCCCTTTTTCATTTATCTCTACTCTAAAATCCTTATTATTTACTTAATTCTGGTAACTTTGGGTTGAGTTTTTTCTTCTTTGTCTAGACCTTGAGGTATAAGGATAGGTTGTTGTTTTGAGATCTATTTTTTCAATGTTATCATCTATCACTATACACTTTTACTAGTGCTTTTATGACATCCCATATGTTTTGGTACATTGTGCTTTCATTTTCATTTGTCTCCAGATAGTTTCTAAATTCTCTTTTGATTTCTTCTTTGATCTATTGGTTGTGTTGGTTAATTTCCACACATTTGTGGATTTTTCTGTGGTCAAAGAGAATACATTGTATGATTTCAATTTTATTAAATTTGTTAGGACTGTTTTGTGACATAACATATGGTCTGTTTTGGAAAATGTTTCATGTGCACTTGAGAACAATGTATATTCTGATAGATGGAGTGTTCTATAAACATCTATGTCCAATTGGGTCTAACTGGCTTACAGTGTTGTTCAAGTCTTCTGTTTCCCTTTTGATTTCCTATCTGGTTGTTCTAGCCATTATTAAAAGTGGGGTATTGATTCTCTTATTTTTAATATGTTTCTATTTCTACTAATAGTTCTGTCAATGTTTGCTTCAAATATTTGAGTTTTCTAATTTTAGTTACATATATATGTTTATAATTGTTATATCTTCCTGATTAATTGACCCTTTTTTCTTTATGTACTGTCCTTCTTGGTCTCTTGTGATAGTTTTTGTCTTAAAGACTATTTTATCTATGAAAGTATGGCCATCCCTGTTCTTTTTAGGTTCTTGTTTGTATAAAATATTCGTCACCTGTTTGAGCTGGTATAACAAAAATACCATAGACTGGGTGGCTTAAATAACAAATATTTCTCTCTCATAGTTTTGGAGGTTGGGAAATTCAAGATCAAGGTGCTGGCAGATTAGGTTCCTGGTGATGTCTTGTTTCCTGATTCATAGATGGCTGTTTTCTCATTGTGTCTTCATATGATGGAAAAAGGGCAGGAGAGCCCTCTGGGGTCTCTTTTATAAAGATGCTAATCCTATTCAGGGGGTCTCTGTCCACTTGACAGAGACCTTCCAAAATAACCTTCCAAAAGCCCCACTTCTTAATACCATCTCTTTGATGATTAGGTTTTCAACATGAATTTTGAAGGGACAGAAATATTCAACTTATTACAAACCCTTTCATTTTTAGCTTTTTGGTGCCTAGATCTAAAATGAATCTCTTGTAGACAGCATGTAGTTGAATCCTATTTTTTTAATCAATTCAGGCAGTCTATGTCTTTTAATTAATGTACTCAATCAAGTTACATTTAAAGTAATTATGGATAGGAAAGAACTATTGCCATTTTGTCATTTGTTTTCTTTCTGTCTTAAAATTTTTTGTTCTCTTTTCCTCTCTTGATGTTTCTCTGTGTTTAATTTTTTTTGTAGTGATGTATTTTGATTCTCTTTTCATTTCCCTTTATGTATACTCTATAGACAATACAAATGTATTATTGTATTGTATTTTATATTTCCATTACTAGGGAATATTATATTTTGGTATGGTTTTGTGTTGCTATTCACCATCCTTTCACTTCAACTTGTAGAACCTTCATTGTTTCTTGTATGACAGATCTAGTGGTTATGAATTCCCTCAGCTTTGACTTATCTGGGAAAGTCTTGATTTCTCCTTATTCTTAAAGGACAGTTTTGACAGATATAATATTCTTTGTTGGCAGCCTTTTTCTTTTAGTACTTTGAATATTTTATTCTATTCCTTTCTAGTCTGCAAGGTTTTTTTTGCTGAAAAATCTGATGATAATATAATGGGAATTCCCTTGTATGTGTTGAGTCACTTTTCTCCTACTGCTTTCAAGACTTTCTTTTTGTCTGTGACTTTTGACAGTTTGATTATGATGTATCTTTGTGTTGGTCTCATTACATTTACCCTAGATGTGCTTCTTTGAATTTATCAAATTTGCATGTACATTTCTTTACTTAGATTTGGAAAATTTGGAGCTATAGTCTTTACATAATTTTTCTGCCCCTTTCTCTTTCTTCTTCTGGTATTCTTATAATGCAAATACTGTTCTGCTTGATGGTGGTGTCCCATAGGTTCTTTACATTCTTCATATTTATTCATTCATTTTTTTTTTCCCTCTTGGCCCAGTCTTTGAGTTTGTTAATTCTTTTTCTGTCTGGTCAAGTTTAATTTTGAGCTCCTCTAGTGAAGTTTTCAAGTCAGGTAATGTTTTCTTCAGTTCTGGAATTTCTATTTGGTTCTTCTTCCAAGTTTCTGTTTCTTCATTAATAATCTCACTTTGTTTATGTATTGTTTTTCTGATTTCATTTAGAGGTATATCTATTTTGTGTTTTAATTCATTGAATATCCTTATGGTAATTTTGAATTCTTTTTCTGGCAGATCATGTATCTCCATTTCTTTAGAGTCAATTTCTGGAGATTTAATTTCTTCCTTTAAATGTGTTGTGGTTTCCTGTTTCTTTATATGTCTTATTATTTTTTGTTGTTGGAACTTTGACATTTGAAAATCAGCCAACTCTCTCAGACTTTGTGGTTTTGTACAGGGATGAGTTTAACTATGTAGCCAAGCTAGAGATTGTCTAGATCTCTCAAGTTTCTTCTGCATGTGTGTCCTCCTTGCGCTGTTGGAGAAGTTTGCTGGTGTTTACTAAGGACTTCTGCCTGGTGCCTAAAATAACTGCACCCTCCCTGGTTTAGTAAATTACAATCCTGGTGCTCCACCTAGTGTCTATCCATGGTACTACATATTCTGGTTCATGGTTTGACTTTATTCTGAGACCCTCAAATGTGGCCATCCACTCTTGTCAGTACTTGAATACAAACTGGTCCCTCATGCTGCCTCCATACAAGTCAGAACATTGGATATAAGTTCTATTCCTTTCTCTCCCCAGACAGAATATGGGAGTTGGGGATTTTGTCCCAATTGCACCAATGATGCTTGGTTGGGGGAAGGCTTTGGCAAGAAAATTGAGGAGTGTCACAGATTTTCCTACTGAACTTGTGAGGTTGGCTTCCCACTGTGTAGGATGCACAAATATTTTAAATGGTTTCTGGATTTTTCACAGAGATATTCAGTTTGTTGTTAAGTCTATGTATCCATGGGGGAAGGAGGATTGAGGGTTCCTATTTTGTCATCTTGCTGAGAGAGGGACAGTGCAGGGAGGGGCAGAGGGAGAGAGAGAGAGAGAGAATCTTAAGCAGACTCCATGCCCAGCATGGAGCCTGACATGGGGCTCGATCTCACAATCCTGAGATCATGACCTGAGCCAAAATCAAGAGTCGGATGCTTAACCGACTGAGCCACCCAGGTGCCCCATCCCATCTCCATTTCTTAATTTCTGGTGTCAATACATGATTTTTTTTAAATGATTAGAACTGGAAAATTTTCCTTTCTGTTCTATAATGTAAAGATAGTAATGATACTATATATGTCAGAATGGGCTGTCCTTGAAGAAAATTTTCATAATTTTTGTCTAATCTCTCTGGACAAATTTAATATCTTTTTCCTATGAGTCTTGTTGTTCCCTTTACCAACTTAGCAAAACTGGCTTTGATACCCTTCTACCTTTGGTGTTTCATTCTTAGATGACTTCCTATATCTTATATAAGAATTCTTAGTTATTTCTAATAAGTTGTAACATTTACAACTTTTCTCAAGCCCTTTCAACTTCATTAAAAGTTCCATATACGGGAAGGAAAGTACACACATTTTTCCAGCCATGGAAGGGCTGTATTGGGCCTTTTATCTCCTTCTCCAAGCATAACCTCATGTAAGACACATAGTAAGTTCTAGTTAGACATTTTTAAACATCTTTGTGGCAGGCACTGTTCTACGCCCCAGAGATATACCAGTGAACAAAACAGATGAAAAAAAATCCTACCCTAATGAAATTTATAGTGAGGGCAACATATATTACATACAGACAGACAGACAGACAGACAGACATAAAATATATTGTGAGGGGGAAGTGGTAATAATTTTAAATAGGATGGGTAAGGAAAGCCTCACTCTGAAAGTTACATTGAGCAAAAGCCTCAAGGATGTGAGGGAGTGAGTGATAAGGATATAACTATGGGGAAGAGCTTTCCCCGAAGGAAGAAAAGCAAGAACAAAGAACCTGTGTCAAAATAATAAACCTGGAATGCTCAAGGTAAAACAAGAAGGCTCTTGTGGATGGAGAGGAATGAGCAAGAACTAGAGTAACAGAACATGAGATCAGAAGGGTAAAATGGAATATTTTTAGGGAAGGGATAATCAGGGGAGGACAGATCATTTAGAGCCTTGTAGGCTATTGGAAAGACTAGATATTACTAAGAGGGAGATGGGAAAACAGGGAGTGGTGGCATAATCTAATTTTTACTTTGAAAGAGTTTTTGTAGTTACTGTGTTGAGAAGAGACTGTAAGGGGAATGAGAGCAGAAGCAGAAAGATCTAATAAGAGGCTAATGTGATGCTCCAGGCTATGCATGATGGTGGCTACCACTGGTGGTATTGGAGGTAATGAGAAAGACCTGTCTGAATCAGCTTGGGTTGCTATAAGAAAATAGCACAGACTAGGTGGCTTAAACAACAGAAATTTATTTCTCATGGTTCTGGGGGCTGGAAGTCTTGAGATCTCGGTACCAGCATAGTTGGGTTCTGGTGAGAACACTCTTCCTCATTTTCAGATGGCTATCTTCTTGTGTCCTCACAAAGCAGAGAGAGAGAGAGAAGTAAGCCCTTCTAAGGACACTAATCCTAGCATGAGGGCTCTATCTTTATGACCTAATTCCCAAAGGACCTCTCTCCAAATATCATCACATTAGGGATTAGGGTTTCAACATATGAATTTGGTGGGGACACAAACATATAGTCCATAGCAGAATAATATTTTAATGTTAGATGTAAAAGGAATTCACTTATGGGTATAAATGTGGGCTGTAAGAAGGATGAACCAACACATTTTGTTAAAATGAATTTGAAAATAAAATATCTATAACCACTAAAGTATTTTTTTAGAATGTTGAATATACTGCTTTTTTTTTTCATTTTTATTTGGATTTCTCCAATAATAGTGAGGTTTTATAAATTTAAAAAAAAGTTCCATTTTCCAGCTGACTTCCTGGAAATGCCATCTTTGAGAATGTCTAGCCACTCCCCTCACAGTTAGTCTATATGATTCATGGGGGAATAAAGAATAGCTTATCATCATCACCATCTCAGGTCATTATCTAGCTTCTTAAAAATCAGTTAAAAATATAAAATGAAAAAAACAGCCTTGACTGTTGTACTCTAATTATCTGATGTTGTAAACAAGTTAGAAAATGATGCTTTATCAGTGTAGTGATGATAACGTTAAAAGGACTAGGAAGTACCAGTTGGTATAGAGGAAAGTTGAGTATGATTTTAATGATAAAAATAATGTTTTTAAGTAAAGAAGATAAGTTATTTTTAATTCATTGCATATATAAGCATTATAGTCTTTTTATTAATTATTTTATCCTTTCTTTCTGCTTTTTCTTAGATGTTCTTAGTAGCCCTGTCATTGAGCTTTATGTGTAAGGGACTAGGTGGAGTCATCATGAAAAGTTCCATCACTCAAATAGAAAGGAGATTTGACATATCATCTTCGATTTCTGGCTTAATTGATGGAGGCTTTGAAATTGGTAATTTTTATTTCTATTTTTATTATTAGTAACAAGATTTGCAGAGGTAAAAACTGTTCATACAAGCTCTACACCACTGATTTTCAGTCAGGAGTAAATTTGCCCCCCAGGGACAATTCAGTGATATCTGATGTTATTTTTGATTGTCATAACTGAGGGGAGGGAGATTGTTATAGGCATCTAGTAGTAGAGGCTAGGGGTGCCACTAAACATCCTACAATGCACAGGATAACACCCATGACAAAGAATTATCTAGCCCATAATGTCAATAATGCAGAGGTTGAGAGACCTTGATCTATACCAACTCACTGCTTGCAAACTAATGCTTTGCAGGGCTGTACCTTCCCTCTCTCAAGATGTCCTAGTACAAAAAATAAATTAATTAATTAAAAATTAAAGGTTGGGGAGAGGATTATGATTCTAATGATTTGAGAAGGAGGAACAGCTTTGAAGCAATCTCTGTTAGGTTTGTACTGTTTAACTGGGTATAAAATTTGGGGTGAAATGTTTTTTTTTTTAACATTGAATATATTGCTTTGTTGTCTTTAATTTGGATTTCTCTAATAACAGGTTTTATATAATTATTAGATATTATTTTCTCTTATTTCATGAAATGGTAGCTCATTACCTTTGCCCTCCCCCCTTATAGACTTTTTAAAATTTTTAAATAATATTCAAGTTTATTAAACAAATTTTTAAAAGTATTATGTTTAACTTTCGTCAGCTTCAAGGTTTATGTTGCTCCCAAATTTTGCATATAACTGAATCTGCTAACACCCCCTGGATTAATTCCACTCTGGATTCTCAGGCATCAATTTCTTCTTACAAATTTTTCTTGTTACTTTTAACATTTCCTATGTTTCTTCTTGAGAATGGCTAATGAAAACATCACCAATTTGGTCAGGTATCATTAAGCACTCATTATCTGCAAGCATGATGTCCTCACAAGCATCTTCTAAATTTTAGAGTTGTTTCTTTTTCACTTCTTTCTTCCTTCAGCTCTACTTATATTCAGTGCAAATTTTTTTTCTTTTGTTGATCTTCAAAAATAACATTGACATCTTCTCAGTCCCCTTCTTCATGGTACCTGCCATCTTAGGCCCTTTTTAGACTTTTTAATGATTTGAAGGGACTCAAAATTATTTCTGTTGTATTAATTACAAATAAGTTTGTTGTTTACTTAACTTATTTAAAAATATATTAGCTATTGAATATTTTAAGAAATAATTGCATAAAGGAAGACCCATTTATTTTTTTATTATGAATTCTGTCTTTTTATGATTAAGAGGTTATTATGCCCTGCATATCCTTTACTCTTCCACCTCCAAGATTTAATGAAACTACCTAAAGTTTTAGTTTTGGACTATTAATTAGTCCAAATTCTAATTCAGTATGTGTCTCTTTTTATTGAGGAATGGATTCTTAATATTTTTGTTAAAATTTGTAGCTATTTAACAGCAATTACATAGACATGGTTTTAGGTTTTACTAGTTTCTTTGCTTACCACTGTTAATTGAATCTTATGACTTCAAATCTCATCTTTAGTTTTTGTGGAGTATATCTTCAAGTAGTTATTTTTTGCATGGAAATAATTGAAATAACATATTTTCTAAGCCCTTGCTTGTTGGAAAATGTATTTACTTTATCATTATATTCAAGTAATAATGTCTGATTATAGAATTAAATTTTCAAAATTATTTTTCTCAGAACATTTAAAATATTTACCTGATTTACAATATTCAGTGTTACACATAAGAAATCATTGTCAATGTCATTGTCATGCACCTCCTCTTTATCCCTGAATTTCAGAAATTTTACCAACATATATCAGAACTGTTTATTTTACATTACTTAATGCTGGAGAAATATAGAAGTTTGTATCTGAAAGCTTAGGTTTTTCTTTAACTCAGGGAATTTATTTTCTATTATTAAATTTGTTTCTTCCCCTCTATTTTCTTATTTGTTTTCTTCTGAAACATATATAAGATGAATATTAAATTTCCTCACAATTTTGTTCCTTTAACTTTTTCTGTCTAAAATTCTACTTTTTTGCTTTATGTTCCATCAGTCTTCTCTGATACCACCTTCCATCTTATCAGGTCTCAGGATGTACATGTTTTAATAGTATTTTTAATTTACAAAAATTCTTTATTGTTCTCTTGTTATTTTTTGTCTGCCAGTTCTTATGTTATGGATGCAACCTACCCTTTCACCTCTAGAGAGACTAACTAGTTTTTTTGTTTCTCCTCTTTTTAGTTTCTTTATTTAATGTTTTCTCCATGGGTTACTTTATCTGCCAGTTCATTTTGGTGCTTTTATTACATGCTTTTTTTCCCCCATCAAAAGTTCAGTAATTCTTGGTTGTTGTCTATTTGTTATTAAATGTGTAGCTCCAGATGAGTCAGGTTGGTCATGACTTCTTCCACTTGGAATGCTCTTCTGCTCCTTGTTAATCTAAATAACTTATACTCTACATTACATCTCAAGTGACCTTTCCCCCAGGAAACTTTACTGTAGCCCCTACTTAATTTAAGCTTTTCCTTTCTGTTGTCTAGTAGCACCTCTGTTCATCTACTAATTTTTATCACTGGTATATAAGCTTCTGGAGGACAAATACTATGGTTTATTTTCTTTTTTATATTTCTAGCTCTTCGCACTATGGCAGGTACTTAATAGGAATTTAAAGAATGGTAGGAGTGAATTAATAAGTGCTTGAATGAACACCTTTCTCTCAGGTCAGGAGGATTTTCTGCATTTTTTCCCAGTCAAAAACAATTCAGTCAAGAGCTTTCCCCCTAAGATCAGGAACAGGGCAGGGATGTCCACTATCACCACGGCTATTCAACATAGTACTAGAAGTCCTAGCCACAGCAATCAGACAACAAAAAGAAATAAAAGGCATCTGAATCAGCAAAGAAGAAGTCAAACTCTCACTCTTTGCAGATGATATGATACTTTATGTGGAAAACCCCAAAGACTCCACCCCAAAACTGCTAGAACTCATACAGGAATTCAGTC
>NW_028035915.1:0-525 GCF_054177405.1 Leptonychotes weddellii | reverse complement strand
TAGAGAGTCCAAGACCCAGTGCTGAGAGCCTCTGTTTCAGGCAAATGTGGGCTGGGAATTAGATGGCTAGCATCGTGAGAAACCTGCACTTGGCAAATCAACTTTTGGTTACGATTTCTATTTCCTTGCTTGCCCTTTGGAAATACTTGACGCCAAAGTGGGTCTTGAACGCTGCCTGGCAATCATACGGGGCTTCCCGGGTCCATTCATGTTCCCACTCTCTTAGAAGATCATTCTACATCTTTCTCTGCAAACCTTCTCGTCCCCTGCCCCCTCTTCTGCCTCACCGAGAAAACAGGACAAGCATAAGAGAAGGTCAAAGACTTGGGTTGCCATAGCCACGCAGCTACCAGCCGCGAGCCCTGCTTTCCCGCCAGTCGCCATTCTCTGTCCTGGAAAGCTGATTCTAACTGCACTCACTGCTGTCCTGCTCCCGCAGCTGGTCTCTGCTCTCTGCATTTCTCCCTTTCTCCAGATTACTCCTACCAGTTTACAAACACACTGTTACTTCTCCCGTTTTAAAAC
>NW_028035914.1:0-525 GCF_054177405.1 Leptonychotes weddellii | reverse complement strand
TATTTGACAGAGAGAGACACAGTGAGAGCCAGATCACAAGCAGGGGGAGAGGGAGAGGGAGAAACAGGCTTCCCACGGAGCAGGGAGCCCGATGCGGGGCTCGATCCCAGGACCCTGGGATCATGACCTGAGCCGAAGGCAGATGCTTAACGACTGAGCCACCCAGGCGCCCCTCTCACTTCGATATTAAGAATAGGACAGGTACATCCAGTATTGCTGCTACTGATTAACATGGAACTGGAGGTCCAGCCATCCTCTAAGGAAAGAAGGAGTTAAGAGATGTACTGATAGGAAGAGAGTAGATATAACTGTCATTATTGGTAGATATGAGGATCTACCTGTAAAAACCAACCTGTAAGAGCATTAGCAAGGGTGCCAGATTGACAAGTCAACTTACATAATCAATATTTTGTTTCCCCTGTACGCCATCTTTGGTTTTGAGATTTTTTAAATTTTTTTTAAAGATTTTTTATTTATTTATTTATTTATTTATTTTAAGATTTTATTTATTTATTTGAGACAGAG
>NW_028035913.1:0-525 GCF_054177405.1 Leptonychotes weddellii | reverse complement strand
CACGTGATATGGACATCCCGAAAGTCCCCCGAGCCTCTGGGTGGGGCACGCAGGACAAAGAGCCACGGTCCACCTCCCGGGCCAGCCGGTGAATTCAAATGGGCTTTCCAGGACAAGCCAGAGCCTCTTACTCAAATCGTGCGGCCCCGCTATGTTCTATGAGCAACACCTGCAACAACTCCCTCAGGACATGTGGGACGAAGGCCAGCGAAGGTCCCTCGGGGAACGGGACCGTGGTCGGTGCCAGGCCTGCCCACACATGCCCTGCCCATGCTGAGGTGCCTGTCCCCCCATGGAGGCCTGGCTTGGTCTTGCGTCCAGCTTCGGCCGTTAGATGTGAGCACACGTGATGGGTCCGTGTTCGGGCGGAGGCTTCGAGCTCCTCTCTCTGCCGCTCTGACCGGCGGTGTGCCGTCCGTCTGGCCCCGGGGCAGATGATGGGGACGGGGCGTGGAGCCTCTGTCTCTCCAGAGTGAGCTGGAAACGTGCCTCCAATCTCATCCGCTGACATTTGGGGGCTCTGTC
>NW_028035912.1:0-525 GCF_054177405.1 Leptonychotes weddellii | reverse complement strand
AGACTTTTGCACTAACAATACTGTGCTTTAATAGCTGAATGAAAATCTGTCAAGAAGCCACAATAAAAGATGTTCAACTGAGGTGTCTCCAGTTAACTGTTTAATGATTTATATATTTGTATTGAACTTGAACATGAAATCGGCAGGACACATAAAATACTGGTACTTTAATGTGAGGTCTAAATTCTGTGCACACAGTAGGTACTCTGCAGCAGTAAAAACAGAGCCAGGGTAGGCTACTATTGGTTCACCAACAGGGTCAAAATGTAGAGAGCTCAGCCATTAACACAGAAAGCGAAGGAGACTAAAGGAACCATGCAGGAGATGTGCATTCACCCACTTGAGATACAGCAAAGCTAACATGTAACAGAGCCAGCTGTGTCCAGAATACACTTCCATCATAAAAAGCCCATAAAATTAACTGGTTTTTTTTTTTTCAAAATAGTAAAGCATGCTTCGTAAGATTTTTCGTATTATACACACATCTTCAAACTGCAAAGATAAATCCCTTACATTATCTCAACA
>NW_028035911.1:0-525 GCF_054177405.1 Leptonychotes weddellii | reverse complement strand
CCTAAGAAGCAGCAACAGAGATGAGACTAGTGGTATTGAAGAGAACAGGTAGCTCAAAGAGAGGACTAGCATGGGGAAAGCAGGAACTAAACTCGGGAGAGGTGAGCCCATGATTCTGTTAGAGGAGACATATTAGCCAGCTGACTCTGGTTCAGAAAACCTACATTGGGTTATAGGGTAGGCAAAGGCTGGGAAATGGAGCATCTTGTTAACATTCTAAGAATTTTGAATGTAACCCAGGAAACAGAATTTTGAATATTATCCAAGGAATTCAGGGGATCACACAAATATTAAACAAAAAATGGTACAGTGATAACATTTTCATTTCAACAATGTTATTTTCTTGACGACAGAGAACAGATTATATGGTTAGTAGTAAAAAATGAAAAACCAGGGGAAATCTGCTCTGAGCTATACACTTAGTCATATAAACCCATCTAAGAAATCTATACCTGCTTCCTTATTTACTACTTCATGGTTAGTCTTAAATGCCACTGTATATTATTTAGTTACTATATAAGTCTA
>NW_028035910.1:0-525 GCF_054177405.1 Leptonychotes weddellii | reverse complement strand
ATGACCTGAGCTGAAGGCAGTCGCTTAACCAACTGAGCCACCCAGGCGCCCCTAAGATATTTACTCTTAGTGCAGAGGGTAGAGGGGGAGTTTTTGGGGTGCGTGGAAAGATGGCCTAGCCCCGTCCCAGTGCCCTGGCCTTCCTGCCAGTGGGTCCTTCCTGGCAGCCTTTCCCATACAGACCCAGAGGCTCCACTTGGACCCCTGGCAGCTTCACGGGTGCATTGGGAAGAGTGGGGCTGGATTAGTAGCCAAGAGAACGTGTCTGGCCCCATCACTGCCTTGAGCAAGTTGCTTCTCCTCTTAGGCCTCCGTTATCCCATCCGGCAAGTGGAAGTGGAGACTGGAGAGAATTTCTAGGGGTCAGTTTCTGGCACAGTGTCTCACCCAGAAATATGCCTCAACTTCTCTCTTCTGCCAGCCTGCCCTCCCCATAAATCTCTCCTTGGACTGGGCCCGGGGCCAAGCATAAGTGGAGCAAATTATTTTGTGTGCAAAACGATGCCCTCCAGATCCTGACAGGGG
>NW_028035909.1:0-525 GCF_054177405.1 Leptonychotes weddellii | reverse complement strand
GCACTGCATGGAGCACTGGGTGTTATACGCAAACAATGAATCATGGAACACTACATCAAAAGCTAATGATGTAATGTATGGTGATTAACATAACATAATAAAAATATATATATATAAGAATTCAAAGCAAAGATCCAAGAGTTTAGAAAAGTTGCAAAGATACCAGAAAAAAAGATGGAAATGTCCTGGCAAATCTTAAGAAAGAAGTAAAAGAAGAAAATAAACCACCATGGAAATGAATTGTTTTGAGACAATAAGACACTGCTGGAAACACAGTAAGGGACACAGAAGACAGGAATGAGAAGGGGAGGGTACGGCCAAAGGGAAAAAAAAAAAAATAATTGAGAGAATATGGCTGATATTAAAGACAAAGGAGATCCACCATCAGTGTTTGGTGCCTGCCTCTAAATAAGAGAAATGAATTAATTTTTTTAAAGTTTTAAGTCAAAAAACAATGAATTAATCAAAGAAGATTTAAATCTAAAAACTGAAAGATACACTCGGCCTAGGAAAAATTAACATACA
>NW_028035908.1:0-525 GCF_054177405.1 Leptonychotes weddellii | reverse complement strand
TCTACTCACTCTCTCTCGGCCTCTCTCTGTGTGTCTCTCTCTAATGAGTAAATAAAATCTTAAAAAAAAAATAAAACCAATTATTTCATGTCACTTCCCTGCTTCTAAACCTTCAGTCACTTCCTCCTATACATAGAAAGAAATCCTAACTTTATCATGGTCTACAGCAACCTGCAAAATCTGCCCCTGTTGGTGTCTCTAACCCACCTCATGCCACTTCCTCCTTTGGTTTCCACTGGCCTCCATTCTGCTCCTGAGAAGCAACAAATTCTTTCCCTCCTCTTTTCTTTCCCCGCATTAGTGTGATTGTCCACTCTTAGCTTTCATGACTCGTCTCAAACACTGTGTGCCCAGAGTCACCTTCCCTGGCCACCCTGTCCCTTGTCACTCTGTCATAAGTGTCAGAAGTGAAGTGTTCATTTCTTGATTGGATTATTTGTTCTTTGGGTGTTGAACTTGATAAGTTCTTTATAGATTTTAGATACTAGCCCTTTATCTGATATGTCATTTGCAAATATCTTCTCC
>NW_028035907.1:0-525 GCF_054177405.1 Leptonychotes weddellii | reverse complement strand
TTCTCTGAGGTACATCCAGCGTCTCCGCTGTGTCTGGTTTGTGTAATGGTGAAAGCATTCACGGTGACTTTGAAAACTGCTTGGCTCCCCCAGGATCCAGCTAGGGAAGACTGTGCACTACCTCCCCATCCTGTTCATTGACCAGCTCAGCAATCGGGTAAAGGACCTCATGGTAAGCATTCTTCCCTCTGGACTGCCGCGGCGCTGCAAGGACTTACCCGCGTGCTTCTGACTTGGCAAGGGGGTGCTCTGGGTTTGCCTCTGACTCCTTCCCCGAGCCCCTGTGCCCTCCGTTGGTGAAAGGATCTGGGAAGGTTCTGTATGGCTGGTACACAGAGCTCGTGGGAGAGCCAAGTGTGGTTCAGAACAGCTCATGAACGTTCCGTTGAACCCTAGTTGTTTGGCTCAAAGGTGCAGAATGGCTCAGGGTGGGTCCTGAGCAAAATGTTCCCTTTAGGGCTGGCCCCACGCGGTGTCACTGTCCCCTTGGAGCCTATAGGCCTCCCCCCAGGGCCAGGGCTGAGC
>NW_028035906.1:0-525 GCF_054177405.1 Leptonychotes weddellii | reverse complement strand
GAAAGAAAAAGAGAGAGAGAGAGAATATGAATTAAAAAGATGCATAACATACCTCTTCTAGCTGAGTACAGTATATAAAAATAGGGATGCTAGAAGTTTTACACCTCATACAGACTACTTTTTCAATTCTGTTTATATGTCTTCCTATGCATAATTTTACTGAGTGCCTACTATGGGTAAAACACTGTACTAAGGAATGTGAGAGTTACTAAAAGGAGTTAGGAAAATAAAGACTTTTCTAGGAATGCAAAGTACTGCAGAACCTTCCAAAGTAGAGTAAGATACCTCAGAAAAAAAAAATGAAAAATTAAAAAATATGATTGCTTTTAACGTTTAGGATCTTAAGAGAAAACAAATCTTCAAATGTTAGATTGTAGAGTAAAAAATTAAACTAACATCTATTAGGCAGATTTAAATAGAAATTAAATCTCCTAAGTATGTCACAGATGCCACAGAATACATATTGGGAGGTAAATCACGCCGATTAGGAAATGTGAAAGAGATTTATGTCAGTTTCCTTAAGAA
>NW_028035905.1:0-9994 GCF_054177405.1 Leptonychotes weddellii | reverse complement strand
GTCCCCTGTGCCTGGAATTGGGCCAAGTTGTGGTGGGGCAGGGAGGCATCAAATCAGCGATGATCGGATATTTAATGCCCCACTTTGAAGTCACTACGAAGCTAGCATGGCTTTGCAGTGATGCATATGGTAATCTGTGGGATGCTTCCAGGGTTCAGCTCAGCATTTGCCGTACACAGCACACAGATGGTGTGTGCAAGATATTTTATCCCCCACTCTGTAATCACTGTGAAGCTAGGATACTCACTGTCTGGCCACCTCTCCCAGCATACCCTCCCATCTCCCTCCCTCCCAGCCCCCCAGCCCCTGCGCCAAATACTGCTTATTTTAGCATTGAGACAAATTCCTTCATTAAGTTACAGGCCTCAGCATTTTACCAAAATGCTTCTACTTGCAACTTCTTAAAGGCAACTAACCAAAGAGACACTTCATTTTCCCTGTGAATGTTTTAAATATATTTGAAAAAAAAAATGGGGTTTAGGCAGAATAGAAAGTAATTCTGCCAAAAAAGAAAGTAATTTTACCCACAAACTTTCCCACTATGTATCTCATCATCACAGGAAGCCACTTTATGGTGAGGTCACTTTCAGTAACAAAAACGCCCATGACTTTGCCTTTCTCTTAGGTGGAACTTTCTAGAAATGCAGTGCCATGATCCACACAAACAACTGTAGTTCCAGGAGTTTCGGGGCTAAGGCATTTTGGTATTTATCAAATCGTTTTACCTTTTCCGTCTAAAAGTGGGGCTGCAGGTCAGTGCTAAGTGGAGATGATATTTAGCAGGTGCTCACTAGGATGGCACGCTGGTCAGTGTCAGTTGGCTTGGTTCCTGCTCATGCCTGCTGATTGTTAAATACTTTGAATGTCACGCCAAGCTCCACGTGGGAAGTGTGAGCACGGGGCGGGGGGGTGGGGGCGGGACTGAGTCATACCCTATTCAGTGGAGCATATTATAAATGGATAACACGATTTTCTTAAACGAAAGTTAGAACAAAAGGCTTAACTCAGGGTGCCATCGGCAGATCCCGGAGCAGTAACAATTCCAAGTGCTTCATGAAGTTAATCTTAGTATTTATGATGGCCTACTTATTGCAGTTTTGTTTTAGAAAGTGTTCACCACTCACAAAAACGTAGACATCCACAGGATGTATTGTGCGACGAGGATACAAGTTTCCTCCAAGGCGCATTGCTAATCAGGGCTTTAAGTTGTCAAGGGCAAGAGGCTGCGGCTATCTCCCCATCTGCGGCGTGAATCATTCCCTGTGCCAGCATTTCTCAAGCCCATGCTCTGCAGGGTGACAGGTAAACTGAAAAGAAAATTCACACTCAAAAATTTTGGAACAGAGAACCTGGAGCCACTGCCCATTCACATGTACCCACGCCCCAGACCTTGACTCGAGCTAGTCTGCACACGCCTCTGCCCTAGACCCCGCCACCAAGAGGGACCTTCTTGGCCGTGACTACCTCTTGCAGAGGAAAAGGGGAGCAGGAGGACCCTAGGAACCCTTACCACCACTGCAGACACCCCCAGCCTTGACCACTGAGGGCCAGGATACTGTCCTCAACTGGTGGAGCTACCCTAAGTCTACACTACCGAACTCCTCTGCGACAGGAGCCACCACCGCTCCCCCTGAGCTGGACCAAATGGACCGAACAGGCATATACAGAATTTTCCACCCGACGGCAGAAGAGTGCACATTCTTCTCAAGCACACATGGAACATTCTTCAGGATGGATCACACGGTTGATCTCAAAACAAGTCCTGACAAATTTGAGATCTAAATCATTCCAAGTATGTTTTTGGACCACAGTGGAATGAAACCAGAAGTCAAATGGGAAAATTCACAAATACATGGGGAGACTAAATAACACACTCTTGAACAATCATTGGGGCAAAGAGGAAATCAAATGGGAATTTAAAAGTATCTTGAGACAAAGGAAAATGAGAACACATGTACCCAAACTTAGGGGATGCACTGAAAGTGTTCTCACCACACACACGAAGAAACAGTCTACAATCAAGATATGTGAACATATCTACATTCCTATTCTCTCCCCCCGCAGCCCCAAGCAACTACTGATCTGCTTTGTATCACTGTATTTTAGTTTGCATTTTATAGAATTTTATATAAATGGACTAATGTGATATGTACTCTTTTTTGGTTGTTGTTTTTGTTTTTGTCTGGCTTCTTGGGAAATCACATCTTAATCATCTCTTCATCCCTAGGGCCGAGCACTGTCACCCTATCAGTGAGTCAACAGACATTTCAGAGTACCTACTATGTGCCAGGATTTGGCCACACAATTCTAGGCACATAATAGGTGTTCAGTAAATGCTTGATGACTGATTCTGTGAATCCGGGTAGCTCAGCCTCTTTTTTTCACCAAGATATATTTCGCATACCATAAATTAACCTTTTTAAAGTGTAGAATTCATTGGTTTTTAGTTTGTTTACAAACATGTGCAACCATCACCACTATCGAATTCCAGAACATTTCCTCATCTCCTCCCTCCAAAAAAACCCCCAAATCCATCTGCAATCACTCCACATTGCTCCCATTCCTCAGCACCTGGCAACCACTAATTTGCTTTCTATGTAGATGTGCTTCTTCTGGACATTTCACATAAATGACATTATTACAGTAGCTGGTCCTTTGTGACCACTCCTTTCACTCGGCAAAATATTTCCCAAAGGTTCCTTCGTGTCGCTGCCTCTGTCAGGACTTCTTCTTTTTATGGCTGACTAATATACCACTTGTGTTTATCCATTTATCAGCTGAGGGACATTTGAGTTGTTTTGACTTGTTGGCAATTATGAATAATGACATATGAACATTCAAGTACAAGTTTTTGTGTGAACATCTGTTTTCAGTTCTTGGGCACATACCTAAGAGTGGAATTGCTGGGTCAGGAGTTAACTCTACGTCTAACTTTTTGAGGGAACGCCAGCCTGTTTCCCAAAGTGGCTGCATCATGTTATATTCTCACTAGTAAGGTTGGAGGGTCCTAATTTCTCCATGTGACGCTTGTCATTGTCTGTATTTTGTCTTGTAGCCATCCTAGTGGGCGTGAAGAGGTCTCTGACTCCCGTTTTGATGTGCATCTTTCTAATGACTAATGATGCTGTGTACGCTTTCATTTGCTTATTGGTAGCACAGACTCTTATTAATTCGGTAATTCATTGATATAGTTGAGTCCCAGCTCTATCACTTCTGTGTGATCTTGGAAAAGTTACTTAGCTTTTCTGAACTCAGTTTTGTGATCTATAGAGTGGGAGTCATAATCTCTGCATCATAATCTGTCATGGCATTGTTGAAAAGAAGAGAGCTAATATGTGTAAAGCTCTTGGCACAAAGTAAGAACGAATGAAGACAGCAAACATCCATCATTAGGATTAGTAAGTTCAATGGCATTTGAGCTGGGTCTTGGAAGGGAAGTAGTATTTGCCTAGGTGGAGGTGAGAAGAAAGGAGACTCAACTAGAGCGAGTGTGAACAAAGGGAGAAGGCCACATACAGTGGGACGTGTGCAAGGAGTTCAAGCAATGCATCTGTCTGGGGGGTGGTGGGTGGAGGAAGGATGGGCTCAGACACGGAGGGCCGGAGGGACAGGACAAGAGGGTGCGCCTGGTTTGGTTCCAGCATGCACTATGCTTTGGTTCTCTGGGCACTGAGGGAAAGACAGTATTACCACCTGCTCGGGACCATGGAGATTTTGTTAGCATTGGCATTGCTTGGCTAGTCGTGACTGGTCCTAACTCCTGATGTCTCCACACTGGCTCATCCAGGGCAACGCTTCATAGCATGTGTTCAGTTGACACCTGACAGATGACAGAGCTTCCTCAGGGCCAAGGACAGAAAGTTCTCACACGTCCTCCCTCAGGTCAGAAGAGGTTTGTAGGAACCTCCTCTGACCCCCTGGCAGGAGGAGACCAGTGAGGAGAAGCAACTTGAGTCTTTAACCAGGGATGCCCCCCAGAGGGCAATCTGCTGGTTGGCCCTGGCTGGACGTGTGTTTGGCAGACACAGTCGCCCCTTCTATATCCTTTATCCGTTCCCCTTCTCTCAGGGACCTGACTCATCAAGTCCTGCTGCAAGGATCTGGTATGAGACCTCAGGATGAATTTCAGCCAGTGAGCCCCTGTTATTTCTAGGTATATCTTCACCCCCAAGCAATTCTTCCAATCGCAACTGAATGGTATCTACCCCATGAAAGAAACCCTCCGTGATCCGAATGCGCAGCTTCCCCAGACCCTGCCGAAAATGGCTATGAGAAGACCAACAATAAAGAGGATGACGCATTAAAACACAGAGGCTCTGGTTTCCCTCCTCCCCGACTTGTTTCCGTAGAGCCGGATTCACCAGCACCAGTTGCTGGTGTGTGCCCATGTGGACGAGGGCATGAAGTCAGGGGACAGATGAAGCAGATCCCCCATGACCTCTAACTGTCACCATGGATGCTCCCAAAGTTTCATTTGGAAATCTATACCAGGGATGGGCCATATACATGTTACACCAGCAACGAGCAATTTTACGCCTGAGCTCGCTCCTGCATCCACTTATGGTTTTCTGATATTAAACAGGACTGGAGCTGGGCAGGTACGTGTGGCTCCCCTGTCCGAGGCTACAGAGCAGAGCCCTTGACAAGAGTCCATGTCTTCTGGGAATCAAATGTCTTTTCCCACATGGGTGGCGGGACATCCAGGAGTTCTGGGCATGCCCTGGGGCACCTGGGTGGCTCAGCCGGTTGAGTGTCTGCTTTTGGCTCAGGGCCCGGGATCAAGCCCCACGTAGGGCTCCCTGCTAGGTGGGGAGTTTGCTTCTACCTCTGATCCTGCTCTCTCTCTCTCTCACTCTCAAATAAATAAATAAATCTTTAAAAAAAAAAAAGAAGAAGAAGAAGAAGACATGCCCTGGAGAATGTTATTGGCCGCACAACATGTAGCACATTTCTCTTGTGGGCTTGAGCAACAAGGAACTCTGTGCCCCACCTCTGTACCTGGGACAGGCCATCCCGGGACTTCCCTGGAGGAGCAGGCTGAGGGGTCCCTGGCATGGAAGTGGCGGACTTCCCTTAGGGACTTGGCCAAAACCCATCCCCAGGGCGCATTGCTCCTCTCCTGGGTGGAGGTCACCTCAGGTTGGAAGTGCAGCTCTCCAAGACAAGGAAGGAGAAAAATGGTGAGCCTTGAACATTGATGTCTCCCTAGTCATAGGAACAGAGGCTCGGCAGTATGGGAGGAGGGGACCGCTGCTGAGTTGTTGACTCATTCCAAGCCAGCATCCCTGATCGCTGGGCCCCAGATGATGCTGGGCACGTGGTCAACAATTTCTGCATTCCGTTTACCTTTGCCAAGAAGGACTCATTCACTGTCGTTCAGAACGCTCAGAGCCACTTGATGGCTAAGGATCCTTTTGAAAGAGGCCAACGTGAAGGCTCGGTCCCGAGGGGAGAGTGCTGAGCCCGGGTTCGCACGCGGTCGCCCCGGTTCAGATCAGAGCTTCCCAACAGCAGCTAAGGCAGCTCCTGGGGGCACACCTCCACGCCAGCCTATGTGCAGAGCTGCCGGGATGCCCTTCTGCGCTCGGCGCTGTTCCCTCAAGCAAGGAGGCCAGGCGAGCGCCAGAGTCCCGGGATCCATCCTGAAGTCCCCCAGGGAGTACCACCCCTCTCCCTGCCTCCCCCTTGCCTTTCAGGAGCTGGGCCTCGGATGCTCTCTTCTCTCCCCACGCCCTGCTCCCGCTGCCCGCCGCCTCAGGTTTCCCAGCGCACCTGGCCCTCCTCACCCTCATTCTGCTGCATTATTTATCCAAACTGGTGAGGACTATTTATAGCTCCTCTGAAAGGCAGCAGCTACTCAATTCCTGGGAAAGTGGAACATTGAGACATTAAAGAGCATTTTCAAAAGCGAAGAACATCCTCGCATGGACTCATGAGGTTGCTGTCCCCATGCCTCCTCCAAAAATAGGCCTCCCGGCTGCCAGTTCTTTCCCCCGAATGTCTGAGCTGCCAGCACCACGCGGGAAGCGAGGAATGTATGAGCCTCTTTGCTGCTCTTCCAAAATGGTCAGCTCCAATGTTCCAGCTCGCCTCCAAACCCAGAAATTCCCAGCATTCTTTCCTGAGTAGATGCCCATCTGATGGAAACGGACGGAGCCAAGAAAAATACCCAAGTGGCCAATGTCCCTCCCACGGCAAAGAGCCAGTGATTCTAGAGGCTCTGGAGCTCTGCTCTCCATAGGCGTGCAAACCTATTTCATTTATTTATGTTTTAAAATGGGGATCACTCTTATAGCCATATATATTACGTGAGTTTAAATCCTTCTCTATATGCGTTACAAAATGGCTATCCTCTCTATCCCCCGAAATAACACCGTTCACAACATAGCAAGGAGCAGAACCCATTTTAAATATCACCTCTGTAATGTTTTCAGTCTTCTGGGAGGAAGCCCAGACACAGTGATTTGCCTAAAGTCTCCCAGATTTGTGTGATGCTAAATCAGAGCCCTGTGAGTCCAGACAGGTTCTCAGGTGAGAGCCAGGCGGCACCGCCGGCTTGGGGCTGGTAGGGGCAAGCCGGGAAACAGCGCCAAGGTTAGAGACAAGGGGTGCAGCTGTGAGTCGAACTGGAGATCGTGGGGCGGTATGTTCGGATGCCCAAGGGTCCTTGCTGCACACACGTCACATTGTCGGGTACACAAGATGATCTAGGCGCTGGGCCTGTGTGTTTCATGGCATCACAGATGAGCAAACAGTTGCATTGAGTTGCTGAGCGGCTGTCCGAGGCCACACACTCCCTGGACCAGAGCTGGGACCCCTGAGTCACAGTCTGGCCTTTATTTTTTGTTATTGAATGATTGACTGAGGTACCAAGCATCTCCGGTAAGAGGGGAAAACAAGACAGGTGGTCCAAAGTCCCAGGTATCAGTGAGCATTAAGGAATGGAAGTGATAAGAAAAATTATATAAAGGAGCAAGAACCAAGAAGGGCCTTGGCAACTCAAGGAGCATTTTGCAGCAGCGTGGGAGTCTGACATCTTCCCGATCATGGAGGAAGCCAGGCCCCAGGCTGGCTAATCTGAGGCCTGCAGGGACGTGGAACGGAGGGCTCCTAACAGCAGAGAGAAGGAAGGAGTCACTCCTGCCAGGCAGCTCCAGGCACAGGGCCCCTGACAAAGTGAAGCATCGCGAACGCCTTGCTCTCAAAGAGCTGATGAGCTAGAGAAGCCACACAAGACAAAACACAAAACTACAAGAGAATAATGCAAAACAGAACCATGCACTGGGGAGTACGATCCGGACCTCATGGCCCCCCAGCAGCCAGAGAGGAGGATCAATCACTATATTTAGCTTCATAAAGACAGTAAGGCTCATGCTAGACTTTTGTGTTAGACAAGACCTCTTGGTTGCGACTATCAGAGCCTCATCTCACACCAGCTTACGCACTAAAGGGGTATTTTTTAGAAGGATAGAATAGTCACTTACAGACTTGTTATATAAACGACCCAAAGATGGTGTCTGTGTATTGGCCTGCAGGTTCTTGCTTCACTGCAGGCTGAGATTCATTAGCTCAAAGTCCATTGGCACCAAGCTCAAATTTTTACACAGCCAATTTATCTTTAAAATTGTCCAAACAAATGCATTTTTAGCCATTTCAAGACTGCCTGCTCTGCCTTCCCCATGAAACTTCATCCCACATCTGTTGGCCGCTGGTCAGTTAGAACCTATGGTTCTAAGACCCTAAGTTGCTAAGGCCCTTTGGAGCTCTCTGACCCAGAAACTACCTGTGTAGCTGCTAAGTGCCATTACCTAGATGTGAGAGCCTCCTCTTTGATCCTACTGTCCGCCAAAAGTTCCCTTCTCCCCTCCTGCATGGGGCCCCCTTGTTGCGGCTTTGGATGGTCTCATGCAGGGAGGGACTGCCCCTCTCATGCCACTCTCTCTGTCCAAGCACTGCTCAATAAAGCTGTGGGTTACTGTCTCTCCTGGTCATACCGATTGCCTTGATCAGCCCCAAATTTCTCAAACCCCCTACAAGACTCAAAACAAAACTAAACAACTAAATCCAAGGAAGGAAGGAACCAGGGCATCTAGGATACCCCCAATAGTGATTTCTTAGAGACAAGAGTCTTGCCTTCATTCTCATTTATTGAAGACTGGCTTTCCCCACAAGTGGGACACAACAACTTCCCTCTGAGCCAGTGGGGGTCAGGATGCTATGACTCTGCTCGTGCTAGGGCCCTGTGACTGGAGTTGGGGGAGAAATTCCTTCAAATAAGGTGACTGCTTGCCATAGGTTAGGTTCCCTGCAAACAGACTCTGCGATGGGAGGCTGTGTGCAGGTTTCTTGGAGAGTGCTCTTGGGACACAGCTGTAAGGAAGAAAGGAAGGCAGATTGGCCGGTGGGAGAAGCTAACCTGCAGGATTATTGTACCTGGGCCGCCGCTGATCTGATAGGGATCTCTGGAGTTGAGAACTATCCCGAGCTAAGACAAGAGGGCTGGGCCCCTGTGTCTGCCTTTCAGCCAGTCATTGTTCTGGGCCATTTCCCTGGGAGGGGTTGTAACCTTGGGTGAGGCAGATCTCTGAAGTTGAGGGTAACGCCCAGCGAAGGTCACAGCTGGGAGCCATCCGCAGCTGATAGGCCTGGATGCTGGGGAACGGGTACACTGTCCCTAAAAGGGGCAACTGGGGCAGTGCACCACCACATGACTGTCCACCTCTTGTACCTCTCAGATCTACCATATGCGAACAGTAGCTCTAGAATTTTCGTTGGTCTGGTTTTGAGGGAAATTTACATGAGATGGTTGTAAGTTGCTCTTGAGGTTATAACTGATAGTCATCATTCTCTCCTCCCCAACACATTCTAGATTCAACCCAGTTTGGCTGGGGCCATTGGGATGACCTTGACTCTTATTCCTGAGGGTTGTGAGACCTTGGTTACCATGACCTTCTCAGGCCATCACTGCAGATGTTCATTTACCATTAGAACTGGACATAGAAGCACCAGGAGGCTCTCTGTGGATCATTCAGATGCTAACTATATTTTTCCTTGCTCTCCCGTGCAACATTAGTCCTACCCCTTCCTGATGACCAGATCAATAATCCCTGCAGGGATGGTGACCCTTTTCCTTGCCCTCACATCCTGAAGTAATGGAGATGGGAGGCCCAAACTCCCAATGTGGGCCATTGAGAGTATTGGTAAGTGGGGCCACTCCTATTCAGCCTTGTGGGACACATCAGCACATAATGGCGATTGATTTCGGCTGTACATGCTCCCTGGAGAATGACAACGCATCATCACAGGGGATCATCTACAAGCAGCAACTCTGAGAGGCATTCTCTCTCAGACTGTCAGCTTCTGGGTGGTACGATATATAACAGGACAGGTGGGTTTATTTGTGACCATGCAGCCTTACTTCCTTTTCTATAAAGTAAGTCCCTTGGTCTGCAATAATGTTGATAAGATTCTTTGTAGATGGATGAAATAAATACTTTGTAAGTCCTCAGATAATGGCCAAGGCCTACGGACGGGACAGGCAAGCTCATACTGAGAATGTGTGTTGTCCCAGTCAAATCAATGGTACCAAGGGAACAGTGGTCTCCGCAAGGGATGGTGCCGTGTCAGGGCTCAGTGCCGGTCTGCTGACATTTGGCAGTAGCAGCAGCTACATAAGGACTGGTGAGAGGTATGATCCAGCAATTGCACTACTGGGTATTTACCCCAAAGATACAAAAGTAGGGATCCAAAAGGGTACGTGCACCCCGATGTTTATAGCAGCAGTGTCCACAATAGCCAAACTGTGGAAAGAGCCAAGATGTCCATTGACAGATGAATGGATAAAGAAGATGTGGTATATATATACAATGGAATATTATGCAGCCATCAAAAGGAATGAGATCTTTCCATTTGCAACGACGTGGATGGAACTGGAGGGTATTATGTTGAGCGAAATAAGTCAAACAGAGAAAGACATGTATCATATGACCTCACT
>NW_028035904.1:0-525 GCF_054177405.1 Leptonychotes weddellii | reverse complement strand
TATCAGTCAAGTGCTAATTACTACATTATTATGTCAGCTCTAAACTCACCCTTTTGTATTCTTCTTTGATGACGGAGCTGGGACTCTGAAAACCACATTTCTTTGCTTGCCAGCTGGTTCTGTTAAGCTCTTCTACCTGGTGGCACCAGAGGGAGACCCCAAGACTAAAGAAGGACAATAGAATTGTTCCTTCCTGTCTACCTCAAGACTGCTTCCTGTGAATTTTTGGTTCCTGTATGCTTTACCTCTGCAATGCTTCTTTATCCTGGTAGCAGCAGGTCCTTTCTATAGCAACAACTGAATCCAGTTTGTAGTTTTTCTACAGTTCTACACATTTCATTGACTCAAAGACACCAACACCAGCCAGCCGGTGTTCCTGCCTTAGAGGTCTGGGTCCTATGGAGTCCCTCCTCTAAGTTCACAGACACCAACACCAGCTGAGCAGCATCTTCTCAGAGATCTGAGTTTCAGCTCTGTGGGGGTCACTCCTCTAAGTTTGTACATTTTTTCCTTTGCTTCTTTTTT
>NW_028035903.1:0-525 GCF_054177405.1 Leptonychotes weddellii | reverse complement strand
TCCAACGTGGCCTCCCACCAGTGCAGCAACAGAGGAGAGCACAGAAGGCCCTTCTGGAACGGAAGTGCCCTCAGCCTCAGAGGGGCCGTCCCCCTCGGAAGGGCCATCCCCCTCAGAGGAACCACTCCCCTGGGAGGAGCTGTCCACACTTTCACCCCCAGTGCCCAGTGGGACTGAGGGGCCAGGCTCTGGGGAGGCATCCGGTGTACCTGAAGTCAGTGGTGACTTCACAGGCAGTGGAGAAGTTTCAGGACATCTGGACTCCAGTGGGCAACCCTCAGGGGAAAGAGCAAGTGGACTGCCCTCTGAAGATCTTGACTCCAGTGGGCTCACGTCTGCTGTGGGCTCAGGCCTGCCTGTGGGAAGTGGACTGGCCTCAGGGGATGAAGATAAAATTACATGGTCCAGCATTCCTGAAGTTGGAGGTGAGGGCCTAGAGACCTCTGCCTCTGGAGTAGGGGACCTCAGCGGGCTGCCTTCTGGAGAAGGTCCAGAAGTCTCTGCCTCTGGAGTAGAGGACCTCAG
>NW_028035902.1:0-525 GCF_054177405.1 Leptonychotes weddellii | reverse complement strand
TCATGGAACACTACATCAAAAACTAATGATGTAATGTATGGGGATTAACATAACAATAATAAAAAATATGTATATATATTAAAAAAAAGAAGTGAATGAACTTAAATAGGTAACAGGCTGGTGCATAGGAAACACAAGATTGATGTCAGGTCTTATTTGTTACTGCAGCTACTGCAATGCAGAGCTCAGAATTAACCTGCCATCTCATTCACCTATATGAACTTTTTGGAAATGCAACATTAATTTGGAAAGTTTGCCGCTCTGCCCTCACCATATCTATATGATACTGTATATATCATTAGCTACTGGTGCAAGGACAGGTGATAACAGGGAAATGTATAACATCTCTCAGAATGCTATCATATTATTTTGGGGGTGTTTCCTGTTGTTTCTCATTTGATTGTAATGTATGTTATGTACTATGTCATTTTCCCTCTCTTTTTAAAAATTTTTTAATTCTAGTATTATATTAGTTTCAGGTGTACAGTATAGTGATTCAACAGTTCTATACATTGCTCAGTGCTC
>NW_028035901.1:0-525 GCF_054177405.1 Leptonychotes weddellii | reverse complement strand
TCCTGGAATTAGTGCTGCTTGTTGCACAACACTGTGAACATACTAAAATCCACTAAACTGTACACTTTAATTTTTATTTTTTTATTAAAGATTTTTATTTATTCATTTGAGAGAGAGAGAGAGAGACAGCACAAGCAGGTGGAGCGGCAGGCAGAGGAAGAGGGAGAAGCAGGCTCCCTGCTGAACAGAGTCCACCGTGGGGCTTGATCCCAGGACCCCCCAGGATCATGACCTGAGACAAAGGCAGATGCTTAACCAACTGAGCTACCTGGGCCCCCCAAACTGTGCACTTTAAAATAATTCAAATTTTAAATTTTATGTAAGATAAATTTTATCTCAAAAAATCCCAATGTCACGATACTTCAATAGAAAAATAAATTTAAAAAGTATGTATTTCTTCCAAATCAAAACCTCAATGAGATACCTCACACCAGTCAGAATGGCTAAAATCAACAAGTCAGGAAACGGCAGATGTTGGCAGGGATGTGGAGAAAGGGGAACCCTCCTACACTGTTGGTGGGAATG
>NW_028035900.1:0-525 GCF_054177405.1 Leptonychotes weddellii | reverse complement strand
TGTACAGCTCCTCCCAGAAATGTTTGCATTTGGGGAAGAGGACAATTAGAGAGGCAGATGTGGAGCCACACAGGGTGAAAAGTTTTTATTATTTAGTTACTATAAACTCTGGGGACCTCAGATCCAACAGGCCAGTAACCCAGTCCGTGTGGGTATCTGAGGGGTAGTTTTATACAACTGGTTACCAGTAAAGTATTGGAGCTGTTCATTAATCTTCCCAAAATGTTCTTCTAGTCTGCACTTCCTCCCCATCCCCACAGAGACCCCCTCTTTGAGGATCTTATTTGTCCAGCTTTTCAGACTGGAATGTACCCACCATGTACCTGGGCTTTGGATAGCACACAGATTCTGACTCAGCAGGTCTGGGGTGGGGCCTGAGAGTCTGCATTTCTAACCAGCTCTGGGAAGGTGGGGTCGTGTTGATGCTGCTGGTCTACCAGATCACTCGTTGCAGAGCAAGTTCCTAGGTCAGCCCTTCTTAAACCTGAGCATGCATCAAAATGTCCTAGGGCTTGCTAAAAACAC
>NW_028035899.1:0-525 GCF_054177405.1 Leptonychotes weddellii | reverse complement strand
GTGACAAGTAGCAGTGCCAGTTGCAAACCCTACAGGCGTATGAAATGAGGACTCCTGCTAGACAGACCTTCATGCTTCCCTTTGGTTCTAAGAGAAGAACAGAGCAGCCCCCAGTGAGCCAGTGAGCCAGTGAGCCGGGAGATGTCAGAAGCCCCTGCAAAGAAAGCTGCCCTACAGCAGGGTCATTTTTAGACCATCTTCACACCCAACCCCATTCTGTGGTGGGGTTAGCATGTCTCTACATATGTATAATACTGTGCTTTGCATTGGCTCCCCAGTCCAGTATGGTAGCTTTAAGTTAACGTGCCTCCCCTGCCCCTGCCACCATCTTAAAAGGGGATTTCAGCAGTCTTTCAGGATGCATGGTCCTTGTTTTGTGCTGCTTGGGCCCTCCCCTCTTCTTTTCCATTCCATCTTGCTCTGAATCCTGCCACTCTCTGCTTCATCATCCAGCCTTCCCTTTCCATCTTTACCTTGCTCTCGCTCTCCTTGAACTTAGCCCTGCCTTCCTCTCTCAGAGTGAGG
>NW_028035898.1:0-525 GCF_054177405.1 Leptonychotes weddellii | reverse complement strand
AGGAGGAAGTGGTGGGGGAAAGGAAACCTTCTAGAAGCTGAACTTGTGAATCAAAAGGCATAAATTGATAGGAGCGTTAAGGTCATAAAAGAGCAATGAAGGAATAGGCCTGCTTTTCTTGGGCTAGTGTTTGCATGGGTGAGTAGATTCTGGGCATTTCCTGAATGGAGTGTGGGGGACGAGTCAAGGTGAAAGGAGGGATCGTCTTGGGGATCTGCTTGTTAGTTTCCTTCTTGCCTAGTCCTTACAGGAGACCCTCATGAATTGGTTTTGAAGCGTGTGAATTCTCAAACCTTCAGCCATAGTCTGAGTATCTTAGAGGGGAAGGAGTTGCAAGGTCTCTTTGTGCCAGGCATCCTTACAACCGAATCAGGGCTGTTTGCCTGTGTTAGAAGGTGGGAGAAGGATAGTAAAGTTTCCCCCAAACTGAGAAGGCACTTTGAGACCGGAAAACAGAGCAGGCCACTCCGTACAGTTTACACCAAATTGTATTCAGGGTAACTTACTGCGGCGTATCAGGCAGGT
>NW_028035897.1:0-525 GCF_054177405.1 Leptonychotes weddellii | reverse complement strand
GGGCAGAGGGAGAAGCAGACTCCCCGCCGAGCAGGGAGCCCGATGTGGGACTCGATCCCGGGACTCCAGGATCATGACCTGAGCCGAAGGCAGTCGCTCAACCGACTGAGCCACCCAGGCGCCCCTCACTGTACTTTTAATGAGTCCCTTGGTGACTTCAGGATAAGCATTCCACGAACTATACCTTTCGGTCAAGCACTGTGAATAGCAGGGCAGCATGGAGGCATTGGTCCAGACCAGGCGTAGACAAACGACGGCCTGCTGGCCTGCCAACTGTTTTTTGTAAATAAAGTTTTATTGGAACACAGCCATGCCCATTCATTTATCTAACACCTACCGGGCTTTCGCGCTACAACCACAGAACCGAGCTGAGTAGTTGCACAAGAGACCGTAGGCCAGCACAGCCTGAAATATTTACTTTTGGGTCCTTTTCAGAAAATGTTTGCCAACCCTGGTCTGTAGAATTTGCAAGTCATCATTGCTGCAAGTAAGAACTAGAAGTCCCCCGTCCACCTCCGCCCCCCC
>NW_028035896.1:0-525 GCF_054177405.1 Leptonychotes weddellii | reverse complement strand
GGGAAGTACCATCCCACTATGTTCCAGAGATGTGTGAGACAAATATTTGATGGATTGAGTGAATGACCACATTGTCTATATTTCCCCCACCATAATGTACAACCTATGAGAGCAAGAACCTTGAGTGTTTTGTTATTGCTGCTGTTATTATTATTCACTGTTGCATCCCCGAGGCCTAGAACTGAGCCTCCCACAGAACAGGTGCTCCAGAAATACCTCTTAAACAGATGCATAACATCCATTTTATCAACCTGTCTTGTATATCTAAGGGTGGAATATCTAGACTTGCTTGAGTATTGTATCTCAAGCTCTTCTTCCACCCCCTCCTGAGAGTTTTCTGAGGAAGAGTAAAAATATTCTTCTTTCATATTCAATTGGATCTATCATCAAGAATTCAGCTGTTAAGTAAATTCTCTGTCCTGATTTAAATGCTTGGATTGGTAAAGGCTTGTGTTCACAAAATTCAGTAGAGGGGATAGAATCCAGTAATCTGTTTAGGCTCTAAATAGAAGCAGGAAAACAACC
>NW_028035895.1:0-525 GCF_054177405.1 Leptonychotes weddellii | reverse complement strand
TTTGATCCCTATCCAGCTGAATTCCTGAGAGGAGACGAAATCCAGGTCTCCTACTCCTCCCCCATCTTGCTCCGCCCCTGAAGCCATTGTATCTTGAAATACTTCCTTCTCCTATCTCTGTGAATTTTGAATTTGTGGCCTTCCTATTATATATAATATCATGTCATCCACAAATAGTGACAGTTTACTTCCTCCTTTCTGATTTAGATGCCCTTTATTCTTTTTCTTGCCTAATTGCTCTGGCTAGGATATCCAATACTATGTTGAACAGAAATGATGAGAGTAGGTATCTTTATTTTTCCTGATCTTAGAAGAAAAGCTTTAACTTTACCACTGAGTATAATGTTAGCTCTGGGCTTGTCATATATGGCCTTTATAATGTTGAGGTACATTTCCTCTGTACCCACTTTTTTGAGTGTTTATCATAAATGGATGTTGAATTTTACCAAATGCTTTTTCTGCACCTATGGAGATGATCATATGATTTTTATCCTTAATTTTGTTAATATGGTGTATTGTATTGAT
>NW_028035894.1:0-9994 GCF_054177405.1 Leptonychotes weddellii | reverse complement strand
AAAGAAAGAAAGAAAGAAACAGAAAGAAAGAAAGAAAAAGAAAAGATCATATATATGAATTCAAGTAAAAGTGAAACAACAGAACATAAAATCGAGAAGATCTGAAAGATGAAGAAAAATACATTGTTTACAAAAGAACAGGAATTAGATTGGAAGCATTAAAAGAAGCCAGAATATAATATGTTCAGAATACTGGGAGAATATAATTATAAATCTAGGCAGCTAAACTATCTGTTAGGATAAAGAAAAAATATTACGCTATACTGTATATTTAAAAGTTGCAAGATCTTAAGTTCTTATCACAAGAAAAAAATCTATAACAATGTGGGGTAATGGATATTAACTAGATTTATTGTGGTGATCATTTCACAATATATACAAATATTGAATATTATATTTTACAACTGAAACTAACATAATGTTATATATCAATTATATCTTGATAAAATTTCAGACATGAGCAAAGAGTTTTCCACCAACAAAACCTGCTGAAACGATTCTTTAAAGTAATCTCTACACCCAACATGGGGCTCAAACACAGAACCCCAAGATCAAGTGTTGTATGCCCTACAAACTGAGTCAGCCAGGTATCCCACCTACTGAAAGGATTTTTAAAAGGGTATTCAAAAAGAAGTAAAGTGAACTCAGAGGTGGGAAGCAAAATGAAATGGTCGTTTTGGCATAAAATGGATCAATGAGACCAATAAAATAGAGAATCAAAAAATAGATTGCACTTATATAGTCTGTTAATTTATTACAAAAGCAAGATTGCAGAGATACAGAGAAGGTACTGAGTCAATTGGATATCTATATGGAAAAATCATATCCTGGCACCTACTACACCCCATACATAAAATTCAATTTCAGAATTAATTTAACATATAAAAAGTAAAAAAAATAAGGTTTTTGAAAAAAGACATGGTAGAATATCTTCATGATCTTAGAGTTGGCAAAGATTTATCAAATAGAACATAAAGAGAAAAGTGATACACCGGATTCCATTAAAGTTAAAAATTCTTGTTCAATAAAGGATACCATTAAGAGAGTAAAAAGACAAGTTAAATAGTAGAGGGATATATATATCTGGAAATACATTTGTAATACATATATCTGGAAAAGGACTTACATTCACAATATATAAAGAATAAATCAATTGATTTTATATATCAATCACAAAAAGTCAGAAAAGCTATTAGAGAATTTGGCAAAAAAGCACACCAAAGAAGATTCCAAATGGTTAAAAAAAGCATATGAAAGTGCTTTTCACTAGTCATAAGTTCATGCAAAATTAAAACTGCAGTGAGATACCATTGCATGCATACTGCATTGGTGAAAATGAAAAAGATATACCAAGTGTTGGGAATAATGTGAAGCAACCAGAATTCCTATACTATTGATGGGAAAATAAATTAGTACAACCACTTTAGAAAATTGTTTGGTTGTAGCTATAAAGTTGAGTATGTATATACCTTAGGCCCCAGTGATTTTGAACAAGCCTCAGTTTACTTACTGTTAAAATAAAGATAATATTATCTATTTCATAAGGTTATTATAAATATGAAATTAAAGTGATTATATTTAAAAAACAGAAAAACCTAAAGGATTATTTTACTATTCATCACAGTGTAATTATAGTATTTTGCATACTCTAAGTGCTTAAAAGTTGATCAAATCAAATAATCTGGAAATACTCAAAGAAAATTTCTCTTGTGGGTGCTCTCAGTGCTCTTCTCAGTGCTCTCAGAAGTTCTGTGAAATTTGACACTGGATGGGGAAGAGTTTGAGATGAGAGGGCAGAGTTCTCAGGGTACTCCCAGTTCAACTACAATGATTCCTTTATTTAACTGTTTATACATTAAACTTCTTTACATAACAGGAATTGGGGGGGGTTGGATATTGCTATTCTTAACCACAGCTACTTTTAATAATGCAATTAGTAATTGTAGGAACATTTTAATTATTTGTGTAGGCCACATTCAGCAGTAAGAAAAGGGGTATGCTTAATTGTTCTGTATAATAAAGAACAACATACTTTTGTGCTGTAGAGCAATCTGCTAAGAATGGTGAGAAGGAAAGGAAGGAGAAAGTCTATTGCATTCCTGGACCAATTCCCACTTTGGGCTGGGGGTTCCCAACACACCAACAAATAATTCTTGGAACACCAGCTGGGTGTCCTATAATTCAAATCAATTCTGCCCCTACCTACCCAGAGGTTAAGGGTTCAATCTACAAGACTGCCCTCCTCCTGGTTCCCATTTCAGACTTCAGTTGCAAGTCTAGTTACCTCTGCTTCTGACTGACAAGCTACAGATTGGAGGTTCCCATGATCTCCTCCTTGGACTTTAGCAGCCAGTCCGAAGTACAGATTGTTAACAACTGGCTAGAAATCAAAGGTTCCAGTGACTTCCTTGGGTTCAATTAATTTGCTAGAGCAGCTCATAGAACTTAGAGAAACATTTTACTTACTAGATCGCAGGTTTATTATAAAAAGATATAATACAGGAACAGCCAGATGAAAGAGATTAATTGGGCAAGGTATGGGGGAAGGGAAGAGGAGCTTCCATGTCCTCTCCAAGTGCTCCATTCTCCCCAAATTTCCATGCACTCACCAACCCAGAAGATATTTGAACCCTGTCCTCTATGGAGGCTTCATTACAAAATCATGATTGATTAAATCATTAGCCAGTGGTGATTGATTTAATGTCAAGGCCCTCTCCTTTCCCCTGGAGGTAGAGGTTGCTGTGAGACTGCAAGTTCCAACCCTTTAATCCTTGCTTGGTTCTCCTGGCAACCAGTTTACTTCCTTAGGTGGGGTCCAAAAGTCACCTCATTAACATAACAAGAAATACCTTTGTCTCTCAATACTTCAGAAATGCCAAGGGTTTTGGGAGCTGTGACTGTAGCTTATTGAATTATGAATGCTCCTTACAACTTACATTGCTCAGAGAACTTAGAAGATGTTTGACAATGTTCTTAGAAGCAGTTCTCTTAGAAAAGGGGCAAAGAGGTAGAGGAATCCATAAAAATGCTACCACCAAAATTTGTATAAATATAAGAGGAGAGTCTGACTTCCACTGGGCATAGAGTTTTAGAATTTGGAAGTGTTGAACCAACCGTTTTAGAGTGCCCAACTGGAGTCTGGGATACATGGGCAATATTTCATTTGGAGAAAGGATTTTGTGCTTAGTTTGAAAACTATTCCTGTAAGTAAATAATTCTTAGAATTGCATCCTGTTTTGAACACAGGAGACATGCCACTTTCCATATACCATAAAAATTTTTTACTGCCACTGAATCTACCACAAGACAAAAAATTGGTTTAGCCTAACCCTTTCCTGGCTGTATTAGGGGCAATCTCCATACTAATGGAGTGGATATCATAGTCATAAAATAACTGTTGATATCAAGAACCAAGTGGGATCAAGAAGGGCCCTTGGCATGGGAACTTTAGCTACTTCACACTTCAAGCTTCTGCTATATAATGTGACTTTCCCTAGGTGCACTGTTTGCTAGTCAACACATGATTCCTCTATTCTAAACCACTTCTAACATGATACCTAGTAAAAACTTGATGGCCATTTGCTGAGTGAATAGTTGAATGAACAAATGAATGGATGCATGTCATTTGTAAATATGTTCTTTATTGCTAAAATCTTTCTAAGCTATTTTTCAGGGATTTTTTTTTATCATGAAGGGAGAAATATAAATGTAAATCTTATAGTATTTTGCTAACTGTAAAGGCAACAACAGTATTTAATAACATCACCGCTGGTAGTAGAATTTGGACATGAACTTAAATAATAGTCACACAAGGTCACTTATGCATGGTCATGATTGGAGAACCTGGGGAGTCTTATTTGTATAAGATACAGGAAACTTCTAAGGAAAAGCTCGTTCTAAGAAAGAGAGAGTGAGGAAAATAAATCTGAAGATAGGCTGAGATTAAAGAAGATTGGCAATTTTGGGTCTGTGTTGATTATATTTACCTTTAGTCTTAATGGTTTCTTTTTCCTCTTCTCCTCCCTCCCCTCTTCCTCCTCCCCCCCCTTTTTTGCAAGAGTACAGAAGAGTGGAAATTAAAATAAAAATATTTGAAATAGTGACTTCATTAAAATGGCATTGGTACCATAAGTCAGCAATATTCTGGGATCCATGTAGGAAAAATGTGAAAAAAGGGAGAGTGATGTTCCTTGTTTGTGCAGAGAACCCTAACCACAATGAAGCCACCTTTTAGACATCTTAGACCCTAGACTGTTGACTGGTGGCATCAGTGGTAGAGACCATACAGGAGTATGGCAATCAAAGACATGCATTTGTCTTTGTTAAAATGTTCAGACTGCCCAAAGCAATCTACAGATTTAATGCAATCCCTATCAAAATACCAACTGCATTTTTCACAGAACTAGAACAAATAACCCTAAAATTTGTATGGAACCATAAAAGACTCTGAATGGCTAAAGGAATCTTGAGAAAGAAGAGCAAAACAGGAGGTATCACAATTCCAGATTTCAAGATACACGACAAAGCTGTAGTAATCAAAACAGTATGAAAGTGGCACAAAAATAGACACAGAGATCAACAGAGCAGAATAGAGAGCTCAGAATTAAACAAATATATGGTCAATTAATCTATGACAGAGGAGACAAAATATGCAATGGGGAAAAGACAGTTTCTTCAATAAATGGTGTTGGGAAAACTGGACAGCAACATGTAAAAGAATGAAACTGGACCACTCTCCTACATCATACACAAAAATAAACTCAAAATGGATTAATGACCTAAATGTGAGCCCTGAAACCATAAAAATCCTAGAAGAGAGCATAGGCAGTAATTTCTCTGATGTCAGCCATAGCAATATTTTTCTAGATAGGTCTCTCTAGGTAAGGGAAACAAAAGCAAAAATAAACTACTAGAACTACATCAAAATAGAAAGCTTTTGCACAGCAAAAGAAAACCTACTGAATGGGAGAAGATAATTGCAGATGATATATCCAATAAAGGGTTAGTATCCAAAATATATAAAGAATTTATACAAGTCAATACCAAAAAACCCCGATACTCCAATTAAAAAATGAACAGATATTTTTCCTAAGAGATATACAGATGGCTAAGAGACACATGAAAAGATACTCAACATCTCTCATAATCAGGCAAATGCAAATCAAAACCACAATGGGATATCACCTCACACCTGTCAGAAGAGCTAAAGTCAAAAACACAAGAAACAACAAATATTGGTGAGGATGTGGAGAAAAAGGAACTTTCGAGCACTGCTGGGAATGCAGACTGGTGCAGGAAGACGGTATGGAGTTTCCTCAAAAAATTAAAAATGGAATGGCCTTATGATGCAGTAATTCCACTACTGGGTATTTATCCATAGAATACGAAAACACTAACTTGAAAAGGTATATTCACCCCTATGTTTATTGCAGCATTGTTTACAATAGCCAAATTATGGAAGCAAGTGTCCATATATACATGAATGGATAAAGAAGATGTGTTATATATACACAATAGAATGTTAGCCATAAAAAAGAATGAAATATCTTGCCATTTATACCAACATGGATGGATCTCAAGGTATTATGCTAAGTGAAATAAATCCATCAGAGAAACACAAACATCATATGTTTTCACTCATACGTGGAATTTAAGAAACAAAACAAATGAACAAAGAAAAAAAAACAGACAGACTCAACTATAGAGAACAAACTGATGGTTACTAGAGGGGAGGTGGGTGGGAAGATGGTTGAAACAGGTGAAGGGGATTAAGAGTACACTTATCATGATGAGCACTGAATAAAGTATAGAATTGTTGAATCATTATATTGTACACCTGAAACTAATATAACACTGTATGTTAATTATACTGAAATAAAAACAAAGAGGCATCTGTCTACCCATTCATCCATGTACCCATTCAACAAAGATTTATTGGGGCTGCAGACAATGTACTAAGAATTTAACTGAGTAACACAAATCCCTTTATTCAAGAAAGCGTTGGACCAAATGGACAAGCAGACCAGTACTTCCAGGGCATTATGAAAGGAATATACTGTGTAATATAAGAATATTTGGATGGGCAGTCAAGGCTAGTCAGAGATTTCTCAGGCCTGGGCCAAAACCTGAGTGGTAAAGGAGTAAATGTTAGAAGAATGTTTTCATGGCAGAAGGAATAGTGATTGTGAAGCTCACAGACGTGACACAAAATAAAGTTGCAGAATATTTTGGAAAATTGCATGCCATCATCCCCTGAATCCTTCTTTGGGTTTATTTAAATAAGTCATGAGATTCATAAAATATGAATTCTAAAATACTCAGAAGAAATAGGTACATTTCTTCAATTTGGTTTCTTAACTCCTTTGTGCTTCTTATGTCTCTTACTACACTCCACTTTTTAATATTGACTCTGATATTTCTATTAGTTGCTTCTCTTTTCAGCTGGCATTTTATAGTATCTTAGGTCAGGGTTTGTGTATGCTAAGCAATTACTGTGAATCTTTTTTTTTTTGGATCATAAAGAAAGCTCCAAAACTTTTTTGTCCTCACGGCACCTCAGTCATTGCCTGTGCATACCAAAAACCAATCTCTATATTCTTATATAAATTTTCTTAGCTTAAAAATTTACAAATCTATGGGGCACCTGGGTGGCTCAGTTGGTTAAGCGACTGCCTTCGGCTCAGGTCATGATCCTGGAGTCCCGGGATCGAGTCCCTCATCGGGCTCCCTGCTCGGCAGGGAGTCTGCTTCTCCCTCTGACCCTCCTCCCTCTCATGCTCTCTGTCTCTCATTCTCTCTGTCTCAATAAATAAATAAAATTAAAAAAAAATTACAGATCTAACTAGATCTTCTGTTTGTTTAGATGGTCTTGGTAGTTATGTTCCTTAGCTGACCACCTCATAAGTGAGCAGTTTCTATAATGAAATGAAAAATGCATGATGTTAAAATTTTGTGATGTGCTCTGATATCCATTCCAGGTGCCTGTGATTCAGGTAGATATTTTTGGCAATGTTCTGCAAAGTTGGAAAAACATTGCTCTGTGGGTTTCTGAGAAACATTTGCGATTTTTCTCATGTGCATCATGCTACTAGCAACTTCTAATCAGCAGGAAACACAGGGCGTGAGCAATTTATCCATTAAGTGATTCATATAAGGCAAGCGAGAAGGAGAGACTTGCTGATGCTTAGAAGTGATATTTTTACATTTCGGTCAAAGATTATTTCTCATAAATGTTTTAACATATGCTAAGCTGGAAGTGCTTTGGTTCAACTGTTAGTGAGGTAACAAAATCTCAGTATTTTTAATGCAAATTTTTAAAACAACTCAAAAACAGCTATGGGTATTTTCCTCAGGACTACTTAAGAATCACTTTTGAGTTGAGATGCCAGAGTTTTAAAGTAACTTTTGAAAAATAAGAAAAATCATTTAAGTTTACCAATTAATCTAGAAATAAAACTTAAAAACCAAAGAACAAAAATGAAAGAACTCAAATGTTAGAAATCTTCTAATTAAGGAATTTTAAAACCAAAATTTTGAAGTACAGTTATATTTATATCACTGCCTAGTTTTCTGCATTACTTTCACAATTTTTTATTTTGAAAAATTCAAATATTGGGGAGGATAGGTGCTATGGTGAGTGCTGTGAATTGTGTCAGACTGAAGAATCACAGACCTGTACCCGTGAAACAAATAATACATTATATGTTAATAAAAATAGATAAATTAAAAAAATAAATCCTTTTTGCTCAAAGCAAAAAAAAAAATAAACAAACAATGGTCATGTTAACATATGACCTTTAAAAAAAAAAGTTGTAAGAATAGCACATTCACCAAAGGATAACATTTAATCACATTTGCTTTGTCTTCCTCAAATATTTCAGCATGTGACTTAAAAAACAAGGATACTCGCTCAGCATAACACCCTCCAGTTCCATCCACGTCGTTGCAAATGGCAAGATCTCATTCCTTTTGATGGCTGCATAATATTCCATTATATATATATACCACATCTTCTTTATCCATTCATCTGTGGGAGGATGGGTTAGCCTGGTGATGGGTATTAAAGAGGGCACGTTCTGCATGGAGCACTGGGTGTTATGCACAAACAATGAATCATGGAACACTACATCTAAAACTAATGATGTAATGATGTATGGTGATTAATATAACAATAAAAAATTAAAAAAAAAACAAGGATACTCTTCCTACTTTACTACACTAAAATTATCACAATCAGGAAATGTAACATTGAAAAATACAATTATTTAATATATAGTCCATATTCAAATTCCTCCAATTATCTGAAAAAAATCCTTAATAGGTTTTTTGATCCAGAGAATAACACATTGTGTTTATTTTAGTCTATTAATAAAGTAAAGCTTTGTTGACTATTCATTTATATGAAAGCTAAATTTATCACACCTAATTGAAGTAGGAGAGACACCATCTTGACAGCATCTTAGCCATATCTCAAAACAGAGTGAAGCTCAAATGGTTCTAAATTGGAAGAATGCACTTCAATATAGATTAATGTAATTTTTTTCTCATGATTTGATTGAAGCTAAACATTTTTTCCAGGCATACCCCAAAGGTGATTTTTTTGTCCTCTGTACAGAATATGATGTTATTTGTTCCATTATCGGTGACATGTGGCTTGATCATTTGAATAAGGTGTTATCCCTTAGTTTTAGTCATTGCACAAGTTCTTTTTAATAAGTAATCTGTAGGGAGAAACTTTATGGGGATATGACCATCATGACCTGCATATATTCACCAGTATTATCAGCACCCATTATTTCTTTATTATTTTGATAGGTGAAAAACAATACATTTTAAGTTCTGTAATTTTTTCAACATTTGTTAATTGATTTGTCCATAAGGAAGAGCTTTTCCTTTTCCTCACTTTCTAATTGTTATTATTTAACAACAATATAGACTTTCGGTTCCTTTCTTACTCCTTTTTTTTTTTAAAGATCTTATTTATTTATTTGAGAGAGAGAGAGAGCTAGTGAGAGAGAGCACGAGCAGGGAGGAGAGGGAGAAAACAGGCTCCCCAAGGGGAGGGATCCCAACGAGGGGCTAGATCCCAGGACCCCAGGATCCTAATGCAGACACTTAACTGACTGAGCCACCCAGATGTCCCTTCTTTCTTATTTCAATGAATTATATTCTTATTTATATTTATACCCAAACAGTCCTACATTTGGCTAGTGGGCGCCCATTCAGGCTGGCTTCAAGATCTTTTTGACATGTTCACATCATTTTTTAAAGGAATTCCTTACTTTCTGTAACAAGGAGACCTTCTAGCCTTACCTTATACTTTCCCTGCCTTAGCCCTGGAATCAGCATTTCTCCAAGCAACTAGAGATTTTACTCCTATCCATTTCCATGCCATTGTCACCCAGCCCTGTGGGTAGTCAATTTCACTGGCTTTAAGTTTTTCGTTTCCTGTATTTATTTTTCAAAATTAAGGCATTACTTATTAAATATTTCTACTCTTCTTTCTTATCCAAAAAAGCAGTACCTTATAGATACTTTGTTGAACTTAATTTTTTTTTTCATGAAAAGAGCCTATCCTGGAAATTACTACATATGAGTTCATAGAAACTTTCTTTATATTTTTGTTTAAAGTTGCATAATACTTTGTTTTGTGGTGAACAGTCATTTATAGAGTCAATCCTTTGTCAGTTATATTTTTAAATTGTATTTTTGTAAATTTTCTTTTTTTTTTTTTTGCTGTGTCATTTTTATTTTATGAAGATGGTATTATCCCGGCACCAAAACTGGACAAAGACAGTACCAAAAAAAGAGACCTGTATCCTCCCTAAATATACATGCATTGGTTTTTTCTTTTTTTTCCTAAACTATTTTAATCTCCAGGGCTGATTTAATTCTCTGATGTGGAAACATGACCTGTGAGATAATTTTTTTTAAATTTTTTTATTGTTAATGTTAATCCCCATACATTACATCATTAGTTTTAGATGTAGTGTTC
>NW_028035893.1:0-525 GCF_054177405.1 Leptonychotes weddellii | reverse complement strand
TTCTTAAGGAAACTGACATAAATCTCTTTCACATTTCCTAATCGGCGTGATTTACCTCCCAATATGTATTCTGTGGCATCTGTGACATACTTAGGAGATTTAATTTCTATTTAAATCTGCCTAATAGATGTTAGTTTAATTTTTTACTCTGCAATCTAACATTTGAAGATTTGTTTTCTCTTAAGATCCTAAACGTTAAAAGCAATCATATTTTTTAATTTTTCATTTTTTTTTTCTGAGGTATCTTACTCTACTTTGGAAGGTTCTGCAGTACTTTGCATTCCTAGAAAAGTCTTTATTTTCCTAACTCCTTTTAGTAACTCTCACATTCCTTAGTACAGTGTTTTACCCATAGTAGGCACTTAGTAAAATTATGCATAGGAAGACATATAAACAGAATTGAAAAAGTAGTCTGTATGAGGTGTAAAACTTCTAGCATCCCTATTTTTATATACTGTACTCAGCTAGAAGAGGTATGTTATGCATCTTTTTAATTCATATTCTCTCTCTCTCTCTTTTTCTTTC
>NW_028035892.1:0-525 GCF_054177405.1 Leptonychotes weddellii | reverse complement strand
CTCTAAAAATAAAGTCTATTTTAGAAAAAAGATAGCAATAGGGGTTCAGGACATTATGGGAGCACAGAGGAACAAATTAAATCTGGTACTGGGGAAGTGATGGAAGACTTCCTGGAGGAGGCAAACTCTGTACTGAGTCTCAAAGAAAGGGAGGAATCAGAGAGAAAAGAGGACTATAGGTTATAGAGAGGATAACACAAGTGTAGCAGGCTGAATAAATGCCACCCAATGAGGTCAAGTCCTAATCCCTGGAACCCTCAAATGTTATTTAAAAAGGGGTCTTTGCAGAAGTGATTAAATTAAGAATCTTGTCATGGGGGATTATCCTGGATTTTCCAGGTGGGCTCTAAATCCAGTCATAAGCACCCTTTTAAGATAGAGGTAGAGGGAGGCTACACATACAGAGAAGAGAAGGTGTTGGAAAAGTGCAGGCACAGACTGGCATGATGTGACCACAAGCCAAGAAATGAAGGCTGCTACTAGAAGCTGAAAGAGACAAGGAATGGATTCTCCCCCAGAGTCTCT
>NW_028035891.1:0-525 GCF_054177405.1 Leptonychotes weddellii | reverse complement strand
GAATCATGGAACACTTCATCTAAAACTAATGATGTAATGTATGGGGGTTAACATAAGAATAAAAAAAAAAAAAGAGTGAAGCTAACTTAGACATGGGAGAGGAATAGGTTTTCTCCCTCTCTTATTGTTTAATTGCGTGACCATAATTGGGCTCAGATATTGGCAAGGAGAATAGAAGGGAAAAAAAGAGAGGAGGAAGACTGGATTCTAAATGGTGAGAAGGAAGAAATGAGGACAGTTGAGAGGTTTGTGATAAAAGCAGATATATTACAAACGAGGACCAAAGACTAGCATTACCCATTCTTTTGAAAAATTAATCCTATCTTTTGGTTTTTCCAAAACTAGTGCCATGTACTTGCTCTGTAATTAAGGTGACTTGGCGTTTTATGGGGGGGATTTCAGCATGAGTTCATTTGTATGCTATTCAGATTTGCCAAGACTGTCTCTAATAATTTTCACGTATGATCTACCAAGTTTTCACCACTTACATACCAAACAATTTGTATTTGGTCATATGCTGTTCAG
>NW_028035890.1:0-525 GCF_054177405.1 Leptonychotes weddellii | reverse complement strand
GTATCTTTGGGGTAAATACCCAGTAGTGCAATTG
Organism: Leptonychotes weddellii; assembly: GCF_054177405.1. Lineage (NCBI taxonomy): Eukaryota > Metazoa > Chordata > Mammalia > Carnivora > Phocidae > Leptonychotes > Leptonychotes weddellii. The sequence goes on along the minus strand of NW_028035890.1, from coordinate 491 downwards.
CTGGGTCATAGGGTAGCTCTATTTTCAACTTTTTGAGGAATCTCTGTACTGTTTTCCAGAGTGGCTGCACCAGCTTGCATTCCTAAAAAATATTCATTTTGTATCTGATTTTGTATGCATAAATTTGTATTCTTTTTTATAAAGAGGGCCCAGATTGTACAACTTTAGGCCTCATAAAACCTGGTCTGCCCCCTACATGAGAAAGTCATAAAGAACTCTAGACAGAATCTTAGGTAAGGAAGAAGCAGTCCAGTGACCTTTTTCTTATTCTTTCTCTTTTTTTTCAGTGATCTTTTTCTTATGGAATTCTAACTTGATTCCTGATGCTGCCACTACAATTAGCCTCCAGGAAAATAGAATTCTTTTTTGTTTTGAAATTCTGTGCCCTGTCTCCACTCCTTCCAAAGAGTAAAGTTTGCATCAAAATTGTTACAGTGAGTCATCTTTGTATGATAAGATTCTGCATGGTTTTTAAAAATACATATTCTTTT
>NW_028035889.1:0-525 GCF_054177405.1 Leptonychotes weddellii | reverse complement strand
TTTTTTTTTTTCCATTTGTGTGCTTGAATGATTTGTCCATATTCTTCACCTAATTATCTATTGGAATAATAACATTGTTATCAATTTGTATGAGTTTTTTTTTTAATTAAGAAGAGTGGTATCTTTATCATATTTGCTACATTTTCTTTGAACTTTATCTATGGTATATTTTACTTCAGAATTTTAAAATTTTTATGTACTGAAAATAATTTTTACTATTTTTGGTGATCTCTCTTTTGTTTTAAATCTTAAGAATCCTTTCCTTATTCAGAGATTAGATAAATGTTCAGTTATTTCTTTTAAATTTTTGAGAGTTTGATTTTTTAAAAAACGCTATATTCTTCATTTCACCTGAACTGTATTGACTATTTGACTTTGTACTCAATATACACAATTAACATATTAAGCATGCATCCTTATTATTAAGACATTTTTATTTATTTTTTATTTATTTATTTTTTTATTCTTATGTTAATCCCCATACATTACATCATTAGTTCTAGATGAAGTGTTCCATGATTCATT
>NW_028035888.1:0-525 GCF_054177405.1 Leptonychotes weddellii | reverse complement strand
TTCTCTGAGGTACATCCAGCGTCTCCGCTGTGTCTGGTTTGTGTAATGGTGAAAGCATTCACGGTGACTTTGAAAACTGCTTGGCTCCCCCAGGATCCAGCTAGGGAAGACTGTGCACTACCTCCCCATCCTGTTCATTGACCAGCTCAGCAATCGGGTAAAGGACCTCATGGTAAGCATTCCTCCCTCTGGACTGCCGCGGCGCTGCAAGGACTTACCCGCGTGCTTCTGACTTGGCAAGGGGGTGCTCTGGGTTTGCCTCTGACTCCTTCCCCGAGCCCCTGTGCCCTCCGTTGGTGAAAGGATCTGGGAAGGTTCTGTATGGCTGGTACACAGAGCTCGTGGGAGAGCCAAGTGTGGTTCAGAACAGCTCATGAACGTTCCGTTGAACCCTAGTTGTTTGGCTCAGAGGTGCAGAATGGCTCAGGGTGGGTCCTGAGCAAAATGTTCCCTTTAGGGCTGGCCCCACGCGGTGTCACTGTCCCCTTGGAGCCTATAGGCCTCCCCCCAGGGCCAGGGCTGAGC
>NW_028035887.1:0-525 GCF_054177405.1 Leptonychotes weddellii | reverse complement strand
TAGAGAGTCCAAGACCCAGTGCTGAGAGCCTCTGTTTCAGGCAAATGTGGGCTGGGAATTAGATGGCTAGCATCGTGAGAAACCTGCACTTGGCAAATCAACTTTTGGTTACGATTTCTATTTCCTTGCTTGCCCTTTGGAAATACTTGACGCCAAAGTGGGTCTTGAACACTGCCTGGCAATCATACGGGGCTTCCCGGGTCCATTCATGTTCCCACTCTCTTAGAAGATCATTCTACATCTTTCTCTGCAAACCTTCTCGTCCCCTGCCCCCTCTTCTGCCTCACCGAGAAAACAGGACAAGCATAAGAGAAGGTCAAAGACTTGGGTTGCCATAGCCACGCAGCTACCAGCCGCGAGCCCTGCTTTCCCGCCAGTCGCCATTCTCTGTCCTGGAAAGCTGATTCTAACTGCACTCACTGCTGTCCTGCTTCCGCAGCTGGTCTCTGCTCTCTGCATTTCTCCCTTTCTCCAGATTACTCCTACCAGTTTACAAACACACTGTTACTTCTCCCGTTTTAAAAC
>NW_028035886.1:0-525 GCF_054177405.1 Leptonychotes weddellii | reverse complement strand
TCCTTTGGAAATTCTTAGTGTGATATGAAATGGATAGCAAAGTATTGTATAAATTGCTCTATTATTTGCAGATACACTATCTACAGAAAAGATTCTTTACTAAAACCATGTATATAATAAAACTTGCATGCTCATACACCAAAAAGGTAGAAAGACTGAATATAAAGGTATGTAACATTACTATAGTATTGCAAAACAATGTCTTTTTTTTTTTTAAGTAATATTCCAGAAAATACAGGTCTATCAAACTATCACTGCTGTTTCACAGGCTGCCATGCTAGAGGTAATATGCAGTGATCTAAGGGCATCATTTAGCAGTCTTTTACCCAGGCTAAATTCTTTTTAGTGCTTGTACTGGAGTTTGTACTGTTTAAAACTCTTCAAACAATTTAGAGTGGAGATTTTGTGGGGGTAATGGTCAACATTACAATTGGAAAGTGCATCTACAGTTCTAAAGTAAATCTATTACACAAATGAGACACATGGTATTTATACTTGTATATACATGTGATAATCAGTAGAAAT
>NW_028035885.1:0-525 GCF_054177405.1 Leptonychotes weddellii | reverse complement strand
CACGTGATATGGACATCCCGAAAGTCCCCCGAGCCTCTGGGTGGGGCACGCAGGACAAAGAGCCACGGTCCACCTCCCGGGCCAGCCGGTGAATTCAAACGGGCTTTCCAGGACAAGCCAGAGCCTCTTACTCAAATCGTGCGGCCCCGCTATGTTCTATGAGCAACACCTGCAACAACTCCCTCAGGACATGTGGGACGAAGGCCAGCGAAGGTCCCTCGGGGAACGGGACCGTGGTCGGTGCCAGGCCTGCCCACACATGCCCTGCCCATGCTGAGGTGCCTGTCCCCCCATGGAGGCCTGGCTTGGCCTTGCGTCCAGCTTCGGCCGTTAGATGTGAGCACACATGATGGGTCCGTGTTCGGGCGGAGGCTTCGAGCTCCTCTCTCTGCCGCTCTGACCGGCGGTGTGCCGTCCGTCTGGCCCCGGGGCAGATGATGGGGACGGGGCGTGGAGCCTCTGTCTCTCCAGAGTGAGCTGGAAACGTGCCTCCAATCTCATCCGCTGACATTTGGGGGCTCTGTC
>NW_028035884.1:0-525 GCF_054177405.1 Leptonychotes weddellii | reverse complement strand
CTGTGGCTTTGTCAGAACCTTTGTTAATTAAACCATCAGTGACGGAGGGGAGCAGGCAGGGGTGGGGCAAACATGGGCCGGCCGTGCAGTTAGGTTTTTGCCTCTTCTGGGTCTACTTTCCTTAATTCTCAGTGTGGAAATCTGGGCGCAGCTGGGAGGCAGTGCGTGCCTTGCGGAAGAAAGGGAGACACGGCGGGCGGGGTAGTAAACCCCTATTAGCCACCTGTCCTGTGTGCCGCCCCTCATTCGCTCACCTGCCTGCTCTCATTGCCCCTGGCACTCCGTCAGGTGGGAAATGGACTCCTCACACTGCTAACGGTTAATAAGATGCTCTGCTTTTGTAACTCTGTTTTAATCTTGCTCAGCCATCGAAGGGTTTTTAAGTTGATTGAGTTCATTGCTTTGAACACCATAGCCCGTCTCGTAATGTGTTAACTAGATTTTCCATCTGTGTCACCGCAGAGTTATGTGCAAAACACACAGAGAAAAACAGCTCTTTGGAAACAATGGAAGGAAGAAAGTTAA
>NW_028035883.1:0-9994 GCF_054177405.1 Leptonychotes weddellii | reverse complement strand
AAAAGGAATGAGATCTTGCCATTTGCAACGACGTGGATGGAACTGGAGGGTGTTATGCTGAGCGAAATAAGTCAATCAGACAAAGACATGTATCATATGACCTCACTGATTTGAGGAATTCTTAATCTCAGGAAACAAACTGAGGGTTGCTGGAGTGGTGGGGGGTGGGAGGGATGCGGAGGCTGGGTGATACACACTGGGGAGTGTATGTGCTATGGTGAGCACTGTGAATTGTGCAAGACTGTTGAATCTCAGATCTGTACCTCTGAAACAAATAATACATTATATGTTAAAAAAAAAAAAAGAAGAAGAAGAAAAAGAAGATAGCAGGAGGGGAAGAATGAAGGGGGAGACGAACCATGAGAGACTATGGACCCTGAGAAACAAACTGAGGGTTTTAGTGGGGGGATGGGTGAGCCTAGTGATGGGTATTAAGGACGGCACGTTCTGCATGGAGCACTGGGTGTTATATACAAACAATGAATCATGAACACTACATCAAAAACTAATGATGTAATGTATGGTGATTAACATAGCATAATAAAAACTAATGATGTAATGTATGGTGAGTAACATAACATAATAATAAAAAAATAAATAAAAATAATAATAAAATAAAATAAAATCCTGTGCAATCCCATAGGATGCAATGAGAAGAAAAAAAAATTCATAATCGCAACATCCTGAACAGTAGCAGCAACCAATAATGGGTTAGCCTGGTGATGGGTATTAAAGAGGGCACGTACTGCATGGAGCACTGGGTGTTATATGCGAACAATGAATCATGAATCACTACATCAAAAACGAATGATGTAATGCATGGTGATTAACATAATAAAAAAATAAATCTAATTAAAAAAATAATTTGTTTTATTACAGGCATCTGAAGAGTATTTTGAGCTTTTCAAAGCACTTTGATGTACATGATCACATATGCAGCACATGCCTGTATCTCAGGAAGGATGGCAAATGATTAAACTGAGCAAAAGAACAAAATGAACAAAATGATAAATGAAAAAAAAAAAAAAAAACGAATGAATGGGGCATCTCCAGGGAATAGCATGACGAAAGAAAATGAGACTGCATTCACTGGTACTAAGAAGTCCCTTCGATTCTACAATGCAGGTTCCATCAGGTGGTTCTCAGGGAAGATGAAGAGGTAGCCTGCTGGTCTCTCCTAGGCTCCATGTTTCCGATGCCGTCACTTGCTGGGCATTTTTACCCCAAAAATAACATCTTCAAACCTGAACACACTCCCTTGCCCCGAACCCAGCTATTGTTTTCCATCCCAGAAAGCAGTTCCACCACTCATCTCTCAGCCATCCAAACCAAAAGCCTAGGAGTATCGTCTTTGGCCCTCTTCTCTCACCCCCACATGCCCTATCTGATAGTCTGTCCAAGTTCTGGCTTAACTGGCTAAAAGTCTCGTTCTGAACTCCACAGACTATTGGGCTAGGATGCTGCTGTGTCGACAAACTCTTGACCATCTCCACTCTTAAAGGTGAAACCCCACTCCTGATGCACCAAGGACATACCTAGCCAGTGGCCTGTCGGACCTAGAAGAACCAGAATACATCCCCATCTGCCCTTGCTGAACTGGCCCCCTGGTATCTTCCTGAGCTATACCTGGGCACTTGTAGCCTGAGCTCCTGCTTTAAGCCTCTGCCACCAGGGCCCCGCACAGAGTCTGGCCCAGGGAAGGGGCTCCAGAGATGTTTGACGGGAAGGTCTACGGCTGCAGTGGACTAGACCATGAGGCTGGTCTCCATAATTGCCAGGCTCCCTACTACCCAAGCCCATGCTCCAGAGGACGCATGGAGAGTAGACTCCAGCAAACCATGTGATGGGGAGCTCCCTGGGCCAAGAGACTTAGTGCTAAACACTGAATTGATCTGTGACCTTGGTCTGATGATTCTGAGCCTCAGTCTTCCTCCTGTCCACCTCTCGGAGCTGCCTTAAGGATCAACATAATGGGCACACCCCCAAAGTGGCATGCTGGTGTGGCACGGTTCTTCAATGTGGGTGTGCCTCAGCATCACTCAGAGGGCTCCTTCAAGGACAGATTTCTGGGCTCCACCCCCAGAATTTCTGACTCATTCGGTCAGGGCATGGGGCCTAAGAATTTGCATTTCTAATGCGTCCCCCAGTGATGCTGATGCTGCTGGTCCAGGGACTACGTTTTGAGAACCAGTGCTCCAGACCACTTTAAGAGCACTGCTTTTCCACAGCAACCTGGCCTTTCTCCAGGAAGCATGCTATTTCAATATTCGGCTTTATGTTTATGTTTTACCCTTTTTGCTGTTTTGCTGGAATCTTAACGGAGTCTGTAAATTCCTCTGGGCAGAAATTACACCTTCCACATTCCACATTCTCTCATATTCTGTTTTGCAAAATAATGAGTACATTTCCAGTGTGATTGATAATAGAAAAAGGAATGGGGGGGGTACTCAGAGAGTACCAACCCCAATAAACAGCATCCACAAATGGATACCAGCCCTGAAATCCACTTAAAAATTAATTATGAGGCAAAGAACATTCTACCATCAGAGGCAATGTGGGAGAGAAGATTATGTTCTTGATGACACATTTTGTAAAATGTGGGTTATTTAAGATTTTAGCTGTAACTTACTTAAACACCAACATTTTTTGAAATATAAAACCACAAACAGCATTTCAACTCATAATTTTTATAGTGATAGTCAGACAATTGTGTTTTCCACATGTAAAATCCATTACACAGTCATGGCAACAGTTTGCAATAGATTGTAAATTTTTATTGAGATGATCATCTTGTGATTGAATTTCAAAAATGTATTATATGATCATCAGCAAATAAGTCCATGGGGGCTGCTAAAGTACTTTGAGTATCATTTATAAAGATCAAAAACCCTGGAAACTCTTAGATTTACCCCGTGGAAAGAGAAAAGTCTCATCGGCAGGATCAAATCAATTACTTTTATGGATGAATATTGAATTGCAAAGCTGAGATAAGGTATTACCTTGTTTAATAACATAATCTTATGTCCTAAAATAGGTTTCATAATCGGGTTTCAATAAGTAATTTTACAAAAGGCCCGCTTTTGAAAATAATCAAGAAAATGGCATTTCCATTTATCACAGTGGTTCGATGACGTTCAAGAGAATATTCCCAAGCAATGGACATCCTCACTAACCTTGGGTTCCATACTGTCGAGATGCACTACTGAGGTACTTCAGAATGATTACCGTCAATTCTGCTATAGCTCTTGTTTTGACAACGCGAATGTTGTTCCAACGTGATTGACATATTAGGGGACAATTTGAGCATAACACGAATGTCACACTTGCTATGTGTGATTCTGTGTGGAAAACACTACTGAAGCAGAAAACTCCACCCAGCTCAACGGAGCCACACAGGAATACACAGAACGTACCCACCTCAAACATCCACTTGCTACGCCCATTGGCTGGACGTGCTAAGAGCCACATCCATCCACAGCGGATGTCACGACTTTCCACCATGTTCAGAAAGCACTCTTCACCACCACTGTTGCCCACAGGTTGCAACCTTTCTGACACACACTTCCAAAGCAAACTTCAGGTCCCTTCAAGGAAACACCTCATATACACTGCAGTATGTATGCATATCCTACACCATTAACATGCGGGACACTGTGCCATCACTTTTACTTACTTCCCTCTCTTTTTAAATGTGTCACTGATGAAGTAGTACTTCAGTACTTTTTCCCGTTACTCTGATGGTTTTTACTGTATAACTTTCCATATTGCAGTGATTTTTAGGGACACATAGGTCACATTATAGTAGAGCTAACTGTATTTTGCTGTGCTTTCTTGTTCTATGAGGTCACTGTGCTGATGGGTCCTTTTCTCCCCACCCAGAAGCCATCAGTGACTCTTTTCCCAGTGGAAGCCAATGGCCCATGCTGCCACGTCCCTTGCCCACCAGTGGAAGCTCTGTATTCCATGCTGATGGCGCACACCCCTCTGTTTGCACTGTGGTGTGACCGATCATCAATGGCATTAGGGTCAACAAAACCTGAATGCAAATTCTGACTGTGCCAGTGGTCAATTCTACCCCTTTGTACAAAAAGTCTTAAAATATTGGGTCTCTATTTCTTCATGTATATATGAGATAAAAGTACTTACATCAAATGGTTAGAGGAGAAAAATGAGAAAATATAAATAATGGGATATACAGGAAAACAAAACAAGACAAAGCAAAACACTGAGTTCTTTTAACTTCTTGAGTTCCATTCAGAGCTGGAACATATCAGGGATACAGTCAGAGATACAATCCTAGCCAATGCTCCTCCAGAAGCCTGGAGTCCCCAGAAATATTTATGCAGTTGGATCAAAAGAATCTTCTTAGACACAGTCCCAGACACCAAACTCTTAAGCGGCATCCAAAAACCTCAGAGAAAGTGCTGGAGTCACTAGCCCCCAGAGTGCACTGAGCCAGGAGCTTGCAGAGATACAGAATCCAGACAACCCCTGGAGGGACAGGTTGGAACTAGGAGGCTCCGAGGGATACAGAGCCAGAAAGTTCTTAGAGATTAAAGCAGTTCCAGAATCCACTGAAAGACACTTTCAGAGCCAGGAGGTACTCAAGATATGGTTGGCACCAGGAACCCTTCCGAGACAGAAGGAGGAACCCTCAGGGAAACTATGAAAACCAAGGGCTCATTAGGGTCATAGGCCCAGCCATGGATCCTCACAGACAAAGTTAAAATCACAAACACCTTAGATATATAACAAGAATCAGAAGGACTCAGGGATATAGTTCAAACAAGGCCTTTAACAAGGCACACAGGGCCAGGAGCCCTCAGGGACCTAAGACCAAGAACCCTCAGGGACACTTTTAGTACTAGGAAGCCTCAGACATACGGAGACACCAGAAGTCCTTGCAGAGACAGAACCAATGTCCCACTGGAAACACTGTCAGGACCAGGAATGTCTCCCTGACATAGCTGGAGTCAGGTGGCTTTACGAACCACAGTCAAAGCCAGGCCATCTCCAGAGTTACTGCCAGACCCTGAAAGTCCTCTAAGGCAAGACCAAAACCCTGACTATTGCTCTCTACAACAGGACGCACACTCCCATCAGAGAAGTTTCGGGATGATTGTCACTGATGCCAGGAGGAGGATCAACTGCCCAACCTCTCAAAATGGAGCTATAAACGAAGTTCTTACCTGCACATTTGGTTCTGGTGGTGAGGGGAGGCCCTGGTGGTCCCGTGCCTCCCTCCCCTGGTCGTGTGAGCAGCACCCGGATCTCATACTCCACGTCAGGGTCCAGATGCCACAGCTTATAGTTGGGAGAGTCAACTATGTGGGTCTCGGCCCAAGTGCCCGTGGTGGTGCGATATTCCACCTCCTTCAGGATGATGGGGCCATCGCCGATGATAGAATTGGCATTTGGTTTGATCCACAGGTATGTGGCCCCTACGGCCAGCAGCTCTGGGGGGGCGATGGGTGTGGGAGGCTCTGGAAGACAAGGAATCAGCAAAGGATGTCAGACCCAAGCGGTTTAGAGAGAAGAATCGAAGCATGTAAAGACGAGGACAGAATTCCAGAGAGAGCTATATACAGTCGCTCAGATCCCTTTCTTAACTCCATTCACGTCCTACTCAAATTGCCATGATTTTGTATGTGAATACCTGAGTCAGTATTCCTTCTCCCACACTACCATATCTCCTTCATTTAAAGGAAATGAACAATGGATCATGGACCACCACATCAAAAACCAATGATGTATTGTATGGTGACTAACATAACACAGTAAAATTTAAAAAAATAAATAAAGGAAATGAAGAAAGAAGGCAACAGTGGGTAAATGGATTTTCTAGAACACAGCAAAGATGCCTAGATTAATATTCTGTTTTCTATCCTCAAATGAGAACATGCTTTACTAAAGTGGAGTTTGGTTCAAAGCCCAGGGGAGTCTGAGATTTACAAACATTTCTTTCATAGCAACACAGAGGTTGTCAGTGGAAGTTCTCCCCAAATAGTGCTAGGAGCCTAAGAAGCAAAAGGATGATGGCACGGCAAAAATTCAGCTTCCTCCTCAACTCCAGTGGGTTCCCTCCATCAGGGCGAGTGTCACTGGCACAGTGGCCCCTGTGGGAATCAAGAGTCAAGGGAAAAGTCATGCAGAGTTATCCTGCATCCGCTATGAGTTGCCCCTCTCCCATTAAGTTCTACTTCTTCAGCTAAATAAATGAGAATTTCAACAGGCCCTCACAGTGGGTCTTACTGGCAATTCTTAGCCCTCTGGCAAAGCTGCAGAAATTAACATTAACTTTGTATTCCTTATTTACCAAGAAATCTCATATGCATTACTTTGTGCAAATCTTCCACCTCCATTTTGATGGATAAAAACAAAGAACCCAAGCAATGGGGTCACCTAACGGAGATCATGAAGCTTACAGGTAAGGCAGGATGGAACCCACATCTCTATGCCTTCCCTTACCAGCTATTCCCTTGGAAAGCTGTTTGCCTCTAGATGTCCATTTTCTAAAAATCAAAGTGTATGTATTTGCTATTTTTGTCTGTAGCAGAAAATAGCAGTGGAACAATAAAGAAAATAAGAACAAAAAGAAAATAAGTCCCCTTCCCTATGACCCAATATAATAGCCATTTTTATTTCTCCATGTTCCAATTTGTATTCATATATTTAAGCCTTTTTCATACAGCTACAGCAACACATAGACCCAATGTTTTTCTTCCCTCACTTACTACATTCTAAAGACTGTTCACAACATGGATTTTGTCGTCACTGTCTTAGATAGCTACAGAACCATCTATCAGGTAACCCCACTAACTAATCTCAAATGGCTGGGCACATGAGTTCCAAGTTTTGCTATGGTAAATAATGCTGCAGTGAACAGCTCTGTGCCAATGACTCCAGTTTTCCTTGTCTTACGGTTTTTTTTTTGGAACCAACTGCCAGAAATGGGATCTGTCAATGGATATGAACAAGTTAGTGACTCTTGGGGTAGAATTAGGAAGTGGAGGGTGAGAGGAGGCATCTGGGGGTGGAGTACAACATAGATATGTTCGAGAACTTTTGGAGGGCCTCTGGGCTATTCAGGTGGGTGAGGCAGGTACAGGTTTCAGTCTGAAACTCAGGTGAGAGCTTCAGGATAGATTAGACTCCTTCCATGTTTGCTCTTTAACTAATTACCTAGCCACAAAGATTCTCCAGAGACAGAATAATTGCTATGAAACAGAGGTGGACAATATTTTCTCAGTGTGACTTGAAGCAAATCTTAAGGGACAACTTCAGATTGCCTCTATTATAGCCTGCCATTTGGTCAGAGAAGGAAATTAAGCAGATTAGTCAGGCTAGATGCTTTTCTTTACAAAGCCATGAAGGTTATTACTCAAGGCCTTGTTATCTCAAAGGTGTTTACAAATTGATTTTTGGATAATTTGTTCCAGGTAGAGAAGTTAAGTTGGCAGGCAGATAATTTCTGGGCTCATCCTTTGTGCATTTTATTTTTTTTTATTTTTTTTTAAAGATTTTATTTATTTATTTGAGAGAGAGAGAATGAGAGAAAGAGAGAGAACATGAGAGGGGGGAGGGTCAGAGGACGAAGCAGACTCCCTGCCGAGCAGGGAGCCCGATGCGGGACTCGATCCAGGGACTCCAGGATCATGACCTGAGCCGAAGACAGTCGCTTAACCAACTGAGCCACCCAGGCGCCCCCCTTTGTGCATTTTAAATATACAGACCCTTGTATCACCATTGTCAACTCTCCAGAGTTCCCGTCAGTTTCCAGGGAGGCCCCCAGGGTGGTATATGGTAGCTCTGTGACGACTCTGCCCAACTCCTTAATGTAATTATTCACAGGCTGGCCCTGGACAGAATTAAGTGCAGCAGACTTCAATACTTTGGGGCTTGAGCAAGTGGCCACATTAAGCTCTCTCCCATAGAATTTACACCACGATTTTTGCTCTATTTCAGGCATTAGCAGTAAATTGCTGACCACCAGAAAGAAAATAAAGTATCACTCTTTCCAAATGTTCGGTCTCCTTTCACGAATTTCCGATGGTAGGTACAATATAGTAACAACATTCCCTCGAGTAAATAAATGTCTCCATCTCAAATGACTTAGTAGTTCACATGTCCCTGTGCAGACTAGCCAATGAGGTTCTCTCTCCCTCTGTCCCCTCAAGAATATATCATGAAGTACATCAAAGCACTTCAAGCTACTTGGTTCTAAGCAGCCATCAGATTATTGTTTTGTTTTCTCTTTTGTTAGTAACCACTGATTTATAATTGGTATTCTTTTAGAAGTCACACGTCCGAGTGATTCAAAGAGAGAAAAGTAGGGATGAGACACATTATTATATTATATTTATATATTTATACTATTATATATATTTATTATATATAATATGTTTATATATTATTATATTTATATATTATATATATATTTTTTTTTGGTAAGCACCTCCCTTTTTTAAGTGAAAAGAAAGACCATGTTTGTCAGTTCTCCTCTTTGACATGAACTGTTCAACCAGACAGTGCAAGAAATCGAGGAGGCCATCTAATCCAACAGCCAGAGTCTTCAGGAAGGAAACCAAGGCTGGGGAGGGCTCATGGCCTGTTAAGTAGAAGAAGGTGGGGGTGGGGCATCAGAACTCAGGGCCCAAGCAGCATTCTTGCTCCTTCCTTCTTCTTCTTGTACATCAGATGTTTAAGTAATTAGCCAGAAAGGTCACTAAGGGGTGTCTTTCCTAGTAGTTTTTAACTTTTGAGGATGCATAGGCCCTTGCAAAGATCTGATGAGAAATCCCAGCCTCTCTTCCCAGGAAAATGCACATAAGTCTATTACTGAGAGTTACGCCCACCATTTCAGGCATTCACGAACCCTTCTGAAGCCTATGCATGAACCCCTGAAGAGACTATGTTGAGAATAAAGGAAAAACACAGAGATCCTGCTGACAGACCACATGCCCATAATAGTCTACAATTCTTTGGGACCCCGAAACCATCCTTTGTTGCAGTCCATGGCAGGGGCTAGAAGTTGGGAGTACAATCATGTAAGGAAATGGAACTTGATGTTAGGTTCACAGATCTAGTGCTTGCAGGCTCCCAGGGTCCCAAATATCTGGGTGAAAATAAACATGCAAAGATTTCCATAGGACAATGCAAAGTAAATGTGTAGGTCCTCATGGCCATAACCCACCCAACACATTCATAAATTTCACATTTGGGCTAAAATATTTAATGGTTAAACATATGACCCTACCGGCAAAAATGAACTATTGGGACTTCATCAAGATAAAAAGCTTTTGCACAGCAAAAGAAACAGTCAACAAAACCAAAAGACAACTGACAGAATGGGAGAAGATATTTGCAAATGACATATCACATAAAGGGCTAGTATCCAAAATCCATAAAGAACTTTTTAAACTCAACACCCAAAGAACAAAGAATCCAATCAAGAAATGGGCAGAAGACATGAACATTTTTCCAAAGAAGACATCCAAATGGCCAAGAGACAATGAAAAAGTACTCAACATCGCTCATCCAAATCAAAACCTCAATGAGATACCACCTCACACCAGTCAGAATGGCTAAAATTAACAAGTCAGGAAATGACAGATGTTGGCAGGGATGCGGAGAGAGGGGAACCCTCCTACACTGTTGGTGGGAATGCAAGCTGGTGCAGCCACTCTGGAAAACAGTATAGAGGTTCCTCAAAAAGTTAAAAATAGAGCTACCCTACGACCCAGTAATTGCACTACTGGGTATTTACCCCAAACATACAAATGTAGGGATCTGAAGGGGTATGTTCACCCCGACGTTTACAGCAGCAATGTCCACAATAGCCAAACTATGGAAAGAGCCAAGATGTCCATCGACAGATGAATGGATAAAGAAGATGTGGTATATATATACAATGGATTATGCAGCCATCAAAAGGAATGAGATCTTGCCATTTGCAATGACGTGGATGAAACTGGAGGGTATTATGCTGAGCAAA